>NC_046168.1:69479742-69779742 GCF_011064425.1 Rattus rattus | reverse complement strand
TGTGTGTGTGTGTGTGTGTGTGTGTGTGTGTGTATGTGTGTACTTGTCTGGGGAGAGGGGTCAGCACATGGACCTGTATACATGTAGCTAGTAGTGTGACTATGATTACATAATGTGGTATGTTTGCTCACCTAGAGGACATAGAGGTATGCCTAGGAATACTTTTGCATTTGATGCATAGGGAAGGATGTTTAAGACTGTTCCTTTCCTACTTAGGTGTACATATTAATGAGGAATACATAGGAAAAGAATGAGTATATGTACACACACACACACACACACGTAAACAATAATGTGTGTACCCACTGTGTGTGTGTGTGTGTGTGTGTGTGTGTAAAAATACATGCATGAACATGCTCATCTGCCTGTAGACATCTGCCTTAGTTCATTTTCTGATGCTGTAACAGAACACACAAGACACTTTAATTTATAATAAAAGAAAAGTTTATTTTAGCTTACGGTTCTGGAGACTAGGAAGTTCAAGATTGGTTGGTTGTGTCTGTTGGCTTCAAGATCAGTGGGCAAACAGGTATGAACAGGAGAGACAAAACAGAAGGAACAGTTTCACTTTATGACAACATGCTCTCGTGGAAAGGGAGTTGGAGAAGGGCATTTTTCTTCCTTAATAATGTAACCACCTCCCTTCAAGACTCCCACCTCACACCACCACCAAAATGGAGACCACATTTGCATATGACTCTTGGAAGAGACAAACCATATTTAAAACACAGCAACAGCAATGTAAGAGTCTGTGTGCTTATTTGGGTGTGTGCATCCGTGGGCACATGCATATGTGTGAGTCATGCTGTTCTCTGAAGCTGGGTGGGTCTCTCTTTAGATTTCAAAGTGGAAGCATTTATGTACATCAAGAGAACTGATTCATGTAGACCGTAATGTGGTTTGACTTAGCGCAAGGCAGGCCGTTGTCAAGCACGGAGCTAAGGACAAGAAGCCAAACTTAGCTGCTACCTCCCAGTCCCATGCAGAGGATTGGTGACTCGGTGACAGAGGTGGCACTTAATGTCACTTTGTGATTAATCACCATTGAATTAAATGCCTTGATGCTTTATCATCCTTTTTCTCTTTCAGGCATCATTATCGAATTGTTTCCACCTACATTGTTTTTATTAGAGAACGGAGAGAAATCGTGATTCTGTTTATTGGACAGAGTGGTTATGTGTGTGAACACACACTGACGTGAAGGGTAGGGCTTAACACCCAGGCCTGTATTTTGTGCTCAGGAGCAGAAAGGGAAGAAGACAATGGTATGATGTCCAGGCCACATGACTGTTGTCCTGAGAGATTCTGCTCTGAAATCTTCTGAGAACTTGAGGCAAAATGGAGTTTTCTGGCCTCCAGCTGCATTGGTTACTGGTTAAGACTTTCAGAGATGGGAGTTGAGGGTGTGTTCTTTTTCAGGAGTTCCCCCCAACCAACTCCTTTTTTGTATGTTCCATAAGGTTCGAGGCCCACTTTGATAGAAAAAATAGTTTCAAGAAATGTAAGCTGGTGCTCCCACCTCTCTCACAAGGCTACAGGAAGGGATGGCTACACGTGCCAGCCTCATTTCCTTGAAGGAGAACTTCCACTCTTTCAGACTGAGGACACTGGATGAGGAGGAGTTTACAGAGGGACATTGTAGGCAAGGCAAGAAGAAACAGAGGCAAAAAGTCTGGGAGCAGAATTGACACACAATACAAATCAGAAGAAATGAGAGTTTCTAGAACAAACCCACAAGCAGCCAAACAGAAAACCCAAGAGAACAACTCCCAAGCCCAACAACAGATGGTTAGAACAATCTATAGTGTGGAAACAGTAAAAGGGCTTTTCTTAATAAAGAGAAAAGCTAGCCAGCAAGCCAGCAAGCCAGCAAGCCAGCAATAGAACTGGATCATAAAGAAAATACCCAGACAAAGGCACCGGTGGCTTTCCCGCACAAGCCTTAGCCTTCAAGCCTAACGTGGTAGGGTTGAAGAGCTGACAGGAGTGTCTAGGGACTCCAGTTCTGCTGTGTCATGGGTATTGCTGTTGTGACTTGAAAAGTTGTTTTCTCTTCCTGGATATGAACACATCAGAAACTCCAGCTTCCTCTCATAGTGTTTGAAAAATAAATAATACAAGCCAGAAAAGACCTTGGCCTCTCGGCTGCGGCACTGCCTTGCTGGGTCATTCCTGTCGCCATGAACCTGGGTTGCAAAGCCAGTGGTCTCTAAGTGCTTAGAGGCACATCCGGGTCTATCCCAAGCAGAAGAACGGGGAAAGCATACAGTGGTGAGGTGTCAATGTCTCACAGAAAATGGAGACTTAACTCAGAGCAGGCTATGGTATGTCCCCATGTGCCTCTGGCTACTCCTTACACCCAGGAGGGGAAACTCACTCAAATTGTACTTGGATGATAGGGAAGTGATTGATGCTGGAGTTCCATGCTGTTGATGCCTGCCTAGATGGCACGGACCTTCCCTGCTCTTCCCAGGATAATAAATGAATCAGAGACATGTCCCCGGAGAATGGCAGTTAAACTCCTCCATTACGTCCCCTTCTGGTCTCCCTCTGCCCTCCTCTCTTGGCTGTTTCTCTCCAGGGAAGAGTGGCAGGCAAACCACACAGAGTTCTGGTTTCACTGTAGTGGCTCATGTGACCTTGGGCAACTTAGCCTCTTCAAGTCTCTTTCTTTATTCATGATGTAACAACAAACACAACAGTATGAGGTTTTAAAGCTGCTTCTGGATAGTAAATGGAAGCAGACATGACAACTGCCCAGGCAGCACTTGGCCCTGAGGCAGCACATGTGGCTGCTAGCCATCTCCCTGCTCAGTTCATAAGAGCTGTGGTTGGAATAGAAGCATACCGACGTGCTTTGCACGTGCAGCTCTTGGCTACTACCTGGCTTGCATAGACTAATCGGAACAAAAGTCAAAAATGGGCTAGAGGCACTGAACACTAGAGAAAGAACTTAGTCCTGAGAGTTGAGTGATTAGCTTTCTATATGCTAAAAGCAGACAGACAGCATGCCTTCATCAAGGCTTTGGAGTGAAACAGCTGTTTCTTCCTTTAGCAAGGAAGGTAGCAAGGAGAACTCTGTTCAATTTGCAGTGTTTGTGTCTCTGAAAAACTTACTCTTCAAAATGTGGTCTGATTTTTTTTTTCAAAATTTCCATGATCATACGTCTTTGAAAATATTAGACATGAGTGTTCTTTAAAACATGTTCCTAGCTGTTCATGCCATAAAATCACGAGGAACTTTCTGGACTGTAGATTCCTGGATATTCAAGTATGATCTTCTGATTCTGTCTTTTAGAGTGTCTGTCCTTTTGTACCCCATGTGTGACACTTGGGAGGACTCTGTATCACGAGGCTAATGGTCATCGAAAAGTGATAATACCTAGGTCATGTCACAGATAGAAACATTTGGGAGGGTATTTGTGGACGCATTAGCAGTGAATGAAAACCAGTGTGAATAATCTAATTGCACAGTAGTTTAAAATATATGTATATGTACTGCATAAACATGCTTCAAACTGAGACAGGAATCATGCATGTAATAACATGATGTGAGATTTAGCTTTCAGATGCTTTAAAATATTCTATACTAGGCATCCACTACCCTTTTAAGGAGGGGAAATGTGTTCTAAAATAAAGTCAAAGTGACCAGATGTGCATCACAGAAGGCATCCTGGACTCCTATAGATAGGAGGATGAAGGAAAGTTAGTAGGTCATGTAACCCAGGGTACCTCTGAAGATAAGATAAAATGTGTAGAGAGAGGAAGTGGCCTGCCAGAGGTTCCCCACCCTGACCATTAGTGGCTGGGCTATCACAGACATTAGGTCTCTGGGTTTGGAGGCTAGACTGTTCAGAGCATTCTGTGCTGGCCAGACTGCCTCCCCTCCTTCCTGCTCTGTGAGGGTCTATGGCGGACTCCGGGAAGTGCGGTGGTTTCAAGGGTGGAGAAGGATGTAATAGCCTTTGCAGAGAGACCTTTGCATCTCTCATTCCCCTCTCTTTGGGAGTTAGTAGGTCATTTGCGAGAGGCATGGGAAGAGCAGCTGATGAAAAGGTCTGATGATGTGGAAAACTGCTTAACCTTATCGCTCTATTTCTGGTTGCTCCCCATGGCCACGGACTGTTGAGACCCTGGTTTCCCCAGGAGGTTTCCCAGTTATGAATATGGTGAAACTTCTGACATCCAGAGGAACTGGGGGGAAGGCCAGTTGGAAGGATGAGCACAGGGCAGTCAGGTTTACTATTTTCAAGAAGTGGGATTACAGATGTGGAAGGAACCTAGTCTGGCTCGGTGGAGAAGACTGTGTGCTTCCCCCTGAGCAGTGCTTCCTCTTGAAAGCTTCCAAAGACAGAAAGAAGGCTCGTTATTGTAGTTTATGCTCAGGGAAACCTTCTTTTACTTGCCCTGGAATCTGCCTACCCATCTGGCCATGTTTGTCCTCTGGTGTTAACAAACAATAGACATTGCCTGATCCGCACACAGTCTTCCAACACTTGATAGCACCTCCCAGCGTGCCCTGGGCAGACTGAGCATTCTCAGAATGCCCAGCTGTTATTTCCATAACAAATGTCATGCGCTTTAAACTAGAAACATGAGATATTTAGAAATCTCCAATTAGCCCCTAAATGAACAGCTGTACAATTCAGGGCTTAGCACAGCTTGGGTAATATCTATAGGACCATTTTACAGGTAAACAAACTGAGGCCTCCCTAGGAAACTACCTTACTGTACTGTAAAGAAACAGAGGGAGAGAAATAAAGAGAACGGTTGAGTAGAGACCTACTCCCCAGGTCTTAAAATCTCTTCATTGTACACAACTTTCTACTATTCACAATATATCAGCTTTTCTCTCTCTCCTCTCTCTCTCTCTCTCTCTCTCTCTCTCTCTCTCTCTCTCTCTCTCTCTCCCCCCTTCCTCCCTTCCTCCCTTCCTTTCTTTCTTTCTTTCATTTTTTCTTTCTCTCGTTTTGTTTTTTGAGACAGGGCTTCACTACGTGAGTTCTGGAACTCACTCTCAAGACCAGACTGGCTTCATACTCACAGAGCTCTGCCTGCCTCTGCCTCCCAAGCACTGGGATTAAAGGTGTACACCAGCATTTTAAACCCTTGAAAGCAATTGGAAATTTTTCTTTCCACAGTATTTTAAACATTTTTCCAACAAATTTATTTGTACCACCTATCAATAAAGTAAGACTTAGCAAGCTGACCCTGACGCTGTGCTGTAATGTGCAGGCAAAGGGAAGAGTGGAGATTATACAATGAAAGATGTCAGTCAGTGCACATGTGTCCTCCTTGCTCTGTGTAGTCGGAAGTCAACTGCCCTTCACCTTAGAACACCAGCTTGAAAACAGACAGCTCCAGGACAAGCCAGACCAGTGTCCTCAAGGCTCAGCTACCCATTCAACTTAGAAGACCTTCCCGACGTTGGAACAGAGAATAAAGTTGCTGGGACCTTCGTCAGCCTGTACCCTGCCGTGTTCACTTACAAGTTTCATATCCTTTTTTTTTTTTTTTTTTCTGTTTGGCCTCCTTCTTTAAGAAAAGATGAAGTCCCAGAGAAATCCACTAGGCACTTCAGTGATCTGTCCCCTGCCCTGGTGCCTAGGCATCCAGCAGTCACATGTTTTACAGGGACATTCCTTCTTGTCCCAGCCCACAACAAGCTCCCTCTTCTCTCAACAAGGTATTGCGTTTCCAGTTCTGGCGCTTGTTTGGGCGTACATCACAAGCTTCTCCCCGCCCCCTGCTGCTGCTTCCTGCTTTGCATGGGTGCTAGGCTCCTTGTATTCTTGAATCACACAGACCTAGGCTCTGATATTTCCTCAGCCACGAACTGACTGGGTGGCTCTTTGAACATCGGCTTTGTTTGCTAGATGACAACTATTCTATCTGCGTCTGAAGGTTTTGTAAAGATGGTACAGCTCTCAACAGTTGCCTAACATAACCCCGACCTTCAGTTCAATTTCACGGCAGATAACTGTTCAGTATTCTATCATGGCCCAGAAGGAGGAGACCACAAGCTCACACTTCTCTCACATGCACCCAGCAAGTGCACTACAACGACCCGAGGACTCTTTCTGGTGCCCAACGATTTGGCAGCAAATCCACCATGACAAACATTCTCAGCAGCATGTAAGGGCAACTCCTATTTCCAGGCTCCTCTCCCCTCCTAGATTCTTTGCCTCAGTAATTATCTTGCAGGCAGGCCCACCCTGTCCTGCCACCATTCACACCTGTCAGCTTGCATCTCAGGATAAGGTTCTCATCTGACAGACTCTGAGAACTTGCTGTCCAGGCAAAGAAAACTTTACGGTGACAAATCCAACACAAACCTTATGTAACTAGCGTGTCAACAAACTGGAGACACGGAGGGATGAGGGAAAGCAAACCCACATGAGAGGTGAAAAACAAGGGATTGCCGTAGTGTTTTTGCTTTCTGAGCCCCGAAAATTGGATCAAAGTTCTTAAGCTTAAAGCATTCCTAAAGGGACTCAAATATTGCAAAAGTCTCTTTTAGCTGAGAATCCACGTTAACCTTCATAGCTGAAACTTTAACAGGTTTGCCTTAGGAATTCCTTTAGCCAAGAGTATATATGCATAATGTTGACTTATTTATTAATAGTATTTCTTGTCCACTTAATTAACAAATAACGACAGACAGGTTTACATATATTTAAAACTGTGAGTAATTCTAACTGAAGTGATTTGAAATTACATGCTGGTCATAAAGAATATTAGGGGATTCTCCAACTTCTCTAACGCAAGGAGTAACTGAGTAGATTCTTTTTAATAAAGCAATTCTTATTCTTGTTCCTTTTGCAGAATATTTATTTAGTCTCTGATTTTTGTATTACATATACAAAAAAACCCAAAAAACCCAAAAACCAAACCAAATCAAAACAGCAACAACAACCCCCCCCCAAAAAAAACCCAAAACCAAAATCCCTGCCCTAATGACTTAAGTATGGTACAACCCCAAGGAAAGGTTCCACAACTCAGATGAAGGCAGAGGTCAGTGGTGATACCATCAAGGCAGCATAGCAGTTCCTCGCAGGTGATTGGGCTGCTGGCTAACCCCTGCTCCCACGTCTTTCGTCACTTACCTTGTGTAGGTCCTTTCTGCTATCAAGCTTTCAGACTTACGGATTCTCCAAGTTCAAGACCCCCCCCCTATGGGGGATGTGGAGGATATCTGGAGAAGCTTGCCGTACCCCGGGACATGAGTCCCAGAGCAGGAGGAGACTGCAATATGAAAGCCCTGACCAAGCTGTGAGAGCACAGAATAGCATACATTGCACTTTGTATCGCATGGGCTTGGCCTTCCTCAGAGAGATCAGTGATCTCCAGAGGCCCCACCACTGAGCTTTTGAGAAGCAGGGGAGGCTGGTGTTGGGGACTTTGGACAGTAGGGGACATAGAAGTAGAGTCAGCTTTATGAGTGAAAGAAATGACATAGAATCTTGAAGACTGACCCTTTCCAGTCCAGTGTTGCCAAGGAGGACGATCCACTCCAGGAAACCTGGGCCAAGCTCTGGCTCAGGCACACAGGCAAAAATAGAAAGGGGCTGCAAGAAGAAATGTGTTTACTTTTGTGATTTCCCTCTGTGCCTCTTACCAGTGTTATAATCTCTCAGCAAATAGGCGGTAAGAGCCTGTGGGCCTCACATCTACTGATAAACCCTCCCATATAACTCGTTGCATGAACCTAAAACCTTAACTTCTTGGGGTTACCTGGGAAGCTGGGACACAAATTTAGCAGGCAGTGTGATGAAGAAGAAAGAGGAAGGATTGAGGTCTGAGGGGCTGTCAGAACTGAGTAAACTGGGGGGGGGGCTTTAGTAGGAGTAAGAAATAGAGCCTTTGTAGTGAACAGCATAAAACAGCTGATTTAGTTTTGCAAAGTCTACACCAGGCTTTCTGCTAAGGAGTATTTCACCCTTAGGGGTAACAGGTCATGGCTGAGGTTACTTTTGGCTATTATTTGTAAGCTCGAGGGGGTGCTACTGGAATTTACTGGGTACCGGGCTACTGCTAAACTTCATATAACACGTGGGAATGCCAGACACAGAAAAGCCTAGTTTACACAGAAGTGCAGAGAATCGGGGGACAGAAAACATGGGACAGTAGAAGGGAGCAAAGAGAGGCTGAACCTGTGTTCAAGGCATGATGCATTCACCAGAGATGTTTTAAAGCTTTGCTCTCTCTCTCTCTCTCTCTCTCTCTCTCTCTCTCTCTCTCTCTCTCTCTCTCTCTCTCTCTCTGACCAAGGCCTCTGACTTCCCGTGGAATTCCTAGATGCTTGGATAGCTTTTACACAGAACATCTTCCTCATCCTGAACACACCAAACCCTGCCACAGTACAGAGGGCACTGCTGTAAGAGACGGCAGTGGTATAAATACACACAGTTATTAATTAAGTAAGTGGGGCTGGAAGGTGGGTGTCAGGAGCATGTGGGGCAAAACATATGCCCACAACTCTGTCTCTGTGAGTCAGGGTTTCCGAGGTGACAGCACAGACTGGCAACTGTAGGACACACTGGGTTGTACTGAGAACGGGTTGGGACTGATTTAGGACACAAGTGAAGTTAGGAAAGACACCGGTTTGCATCTAGAGATCCGAAGACACAGGAAGGGCTAGGCAATCGGTGCATGCCATTCTGGTACCCTTACACATTAAGCCACTCAGCAGTTATGACGCATAGTTACCTGTGGTTTCCAGTGGGAAAGACAAGGACACTCCAGAGTCAAGAGGTTTTGGAGAAACAGGTGCAATGAAGTCATGGTCAAACAATTTATTTACTGTAAACTTTAGACTTTGCTCAGAAAAACAACTGATGTTGTCCCTCAAATCCCTGCCTACAACACTCCATTTGAGTGAATAAGTGGAGTGAGAGAGAGTCCACATTCACAGCAGAAAGGTCCAAGACACAGGATATTTCAAGTCCAAGGGTACAGGAAGAAAACTCTCTCCTTTAGATATGAATTTCCAGCAGCAATATATATATATATATTATCCTTAATACTTGACCAGTGAGGTAGATACATGGAAACACCATCCAAACAGACAGACCAAAAACACTTCAGACAGAAACTTTTAAGTTCCATGCAAAGAGGAACTGAACTGTACAAGGAAAACATTAAGCACTGAAATACAGTTTTTTTTCTCTCTCTCTCTCTCATTTGCAGCTTAAAAAAATAAAATAAAAAAGGCAGAAGGATGTGCCCCTTCTGCAAAATCTCTATACAATTTTATTCTAAAGTTATTACACTCAAGTAAAATAGTCTGGTTAGTGTCCTGTCAGGGAGGGGGCGTCTTAAAGAGTAGAAAGCCTACACTACAGTGGCGAGTCGTTTGTGTTACAGTTCCTCCCTTCGGAGTCAATGCTAAGGCTAGGCACAGTACCTTGGCAGTTCACAAAGCCTTCCATGCCAGGGGGGTCCTCACAAAGCAGTTCATTTTCTTTCTCCTGCCCCAGCTGATACGCGCTCTGCTCCCCTGTGTAGTCTGTCCTACCGTTGCTGTTGCTAGAGTAGCCGTTCCCATAGGTTTTCGAAGAAGACCGGCGAAGGCACAGAAGCTCCTGGAAGGCAATCCTGAAATCTGGACTCCGACAGTAGATAAGAGGATTGAAGGCAGAGTTGACATAGCCCAACCAGTTAAGGAGGATGTAAACTTCCTTAGGGATGAGGTTGGCCCGGATGACGTGCACAATATTGACAATGAAGAAGGGCAGCCAGCAGAGGGTGAAGGTGCCCATGATGATGCCTAAAGTCTTGAGGGCTTTGTGCTCTTTCAAGCAGAACTTGGAGGACCTTCGGAGTCCGTGCCCGCTCCTCCCATCCTGCTCTACCTGGCTGAGGTTTTGGGCATGGAATCTGCCCTCGGATTTGTCTATCTTCTGCAGCTGCCTTTTGGCCACCTGGAAGACCCTGGAATAGACAAAGACCATGACCACCAGGGGCACGTAGAAAGATACGATGGAGGAAGCGATGGCATAGGCCTGGTTCGTGAAGAAGTCACAGCAAGTCTCCTTGGCATAACAGTCGATGGCTTC
The DNA here is from genome assembly GCF_011064425.1 of Rattus rattus. Classification (NCBI taxonomy): domain Eukaryota; kingdom Metazoa; phylum Chordata; class Mammalia; order Rodentia; family Muridae; genus Rattus; species Rattus rattus. The sequence goes on along the minus strand of NC_046168.1, from coordinate 69,769,684 downwards.
CTTGTGGGTGGCACGGTACCAGTGCATCTGGATAGGCAAGAAGGAGGTAAGGCCGGACACAATCCACACCATTAGGATGACCACTCGAGCCTTATTCTTGGTCAGCAGGCTCTGGTACTTGAAGGGCGACGTGATAGCAACATAGCGATCCACTGCAATCACGCACAGGGTCTCGATGCTGGCTGTGACGCACAACACATCAATGGAAGTCCAGAACTCGCACCAGAAGTTGCCAAAATTCCACATTTTCATAAGGATATGACTGGCCCCAAAAGGCACCACCGCTAGGCCCATGACTAGATCAGCACACGCCAAGGAGGTTATGAAGTAGTTGGTGACGGTTTGGAGTCGCTCGAACTTGGCAATGGCTGTGATGACCAGCACGTTGCCAAACACGATGGCCAGGACGATAACCGACATGAGGATGGCCATGCCCACCACCCACGCTTCGTCCCGTTCCTGAGTGATGTCGTGGCCTGGCGCTCGGCTTCCGTTGGGTGCCAGCAAGAAGTCGCTGTCGTTCCCGTGTGGCTCCATGGCCGGCAGGTGAGCGCACCGGCTTTCAGTGCCCAGAGGCTCTCAGCGGGTGCACCTCCGAAGGGGCGCAGCCGTCCGGGGGCGGACTCCTGGAAGCTTCATTCAGAGACCGTAGGTGGCTGTGCTGGGGGCGCGTCCTGCACACTCAGCTCGTGGGTGCTCCGTGCTCGCGATGCCTGCCAGCTGCAGCCTGAACGCGGGAGAAGCAGCCTTGCAGTGCGCCCTGCCCGTTATGTGCACTAGACTTTAGGGGAATTGCCCAGTGACGTGCAGCAACTTTAAGCCAATGGCACGGTCGCATGCCCGGAGGGGCGAGGCTCTAAGGGCCAACCCTCCATGCCTAGCCCGCCTCCTCCTGGGGTTGGCCCGGGCGGGGCCCAAGCTGCTCCCCGGAGGCCAGGCCACCACTCCCTTCCAGCTACCCTAGCTGGGGTTCCCAAGAGAGAAATCTGGGACTGCTGTGCGACCCGCCAACCACCTAGGCGCTGTCGGGAGGTGCTACCTGTCCATGTAGGTCACCTGTGCGGGTTGGGAGGTGTCTGGACGCCAGTGGCGGTGGGTGCATTTTCTTTTAGGAACAGAAAGAGCTAGCTCACCCGGACACGCACACACAGGCACAAACGCACCCTGCCGACTGGGACGTGCTCAGACTTATGCCGAACCACAGCCACAGACACCGAGACACACCCGCGCTCGCTCACGCTGGAGACGACAGCTGTCTCCTGGTCCAACACAGAGAGAGGTGGCTATAAACAAACCCAGGAACACCCAGAAGCATGCCGAAAGAAACACACACAAGCGCTCCGGTGGAGACATGGAGTGCGGACCACTTAGACACCGGTGTTCACATCCCGGTACTACCCTCCTCTAGCACTCATAAATGACACCCCATTCGCAGACGCCCAGTGTATTCCCTTTCAGTTATTTGGCAAGAACACAGGAGGTGACTCCAACAGCTACAGAGTTTCTGAGCACACTTTGTGAAAAATATTTTTTTGGCGTCCTCCCTCCTTGAGAACATGCAGGCAACTGCACCAAGCAGTAACTTCGCCCTTTGCATTTCTTTAGGAATTGATGTGTACATACAGCACTTGGGAAGAGTTGGGGGGGGGTGTTATTCTTAATTCTTGGGAGTGTGGCATTATTTTTCTTGTTATATGGTGGATATCCAGGGATGCATTGAAAACGAAAATGCAAGAATTTTCTTTTTTAAAATAAAAAAATAAACTACATTATTTATGTTATGCGCATGAGAGTCTTATCTCTGTGTTTGTCTGTGCACCACCACGTTTGTGCATGTTTTGGAGGTCAGGAGAAAGAGAGCATCCGATTCCCTAGGACTGAATATACAGATAGTATCAGCTCACAAGCTGCCTTTATGAGTGCTGGGAATCGAACCCTGGTCCTCTGGAAGGACAGCCAATGCTCTTAACCACTGAGCTGTCTCTCCAAGCTGCATAATCTTCTTTTCAAACAATTTCTTAAGTAACTCCTTTGTAACTATAAAAATGTTAACTGTATTAATTGTATGTGTTGGCTGGATAATTAGCTAATCTTTTAGGCTGTGTCATGTGAACCTGCCACCACTGGGCCTTTTCTGCCTTTAAAAAAAAACCCCACAATTTCATATAATTCATTATATTAAAAATGTGTTGTCTGAAGTCCATTTTAAAACTACAGAAAGAAAATGATAGTTTTTCCTTCCCATTTAAAAAAACATCAGACCAAGACTAAGATTTCATGAAACACCAACCTTTGCAGCTGGCAAATGATGACTGTTGGGGAAAAAAATTAATTTTCAAGGTTTGATTTCACATGTATTATATTTGATAGACTGAAAGTCTTTCACACGGAATAAGCAAACATACTTTGTAGATTACATAATAACATAACAATGGCTGACATTTAGGGGACATTCCGCTCTGTGCCGTTTGTGCATTATTGCATTTAATCCTTCCCACAATCCCACGGGAGTATTTTTAGCTCCAATGGGGCTCAAAGAGGCAAATCACTTGCCCATGGACACTGGCCAGGCAGCACCGGAATCTGAATCGGAACCTAAATCTGTCTGATTCCAAGGTCCATTTCCTTGCCACCTTTCTAAGGTACTGTGTTATTCCATGTAGACGAGGGGAGGGCACAGAAAAAGCTACAACTGGGATTGGAGCACCTGGGTTCCAGGTTCACCTTGAAACTTTGACAATCATTTTCCTTAGTCAAACCACAAAGAAGGGATTGGTATCTCTCCATCCTGAAGGGGATGTGCTGCAGGTGTGTGTGTGTGTGTGTGTGTGTGTGTGTGTGTGTGTGTGTGTGTGAAAGAGAGAGAGAGAGAGAGAAAGAGAGAGAGAGACCACCACTTTCATCATGATGAGCGTCAATCCAATTCTATAGAAACCATAAGTACTGTTTCTTAGCTAAGTGTCAGACAAGTGTGAGTTTGTCAGTGAGCTCTGTGCAATGTGCTTACTCATTTGGAACACAATGCTTGTTGCCTCTAACAGAGCAACAGTAAAGCATTTTGTGAAAGAAACATGCAGGGTTGACTTCAGAAATGGGGCTTAGAAACGGGACCTACACAGACCCTTCAGTGACACATACTTTTCTTTTGACAAGTGCCTCAAAGATATTTCCCAGAAACCCCACAAATATCAATTGAAGATCTCTTCTGTTCACACAGTTTTCAAAGCACACCCACTTCTTATTTGCGTTTTCTAAAACTGGCTCTGGTCTGGTGCGTTTTAGGAAGAGGCTTTGTGTTACACAACAACCTTCCTTTAAATACACATCTACCCCAGATTGTGGAACTAAAACATTTGAAACCTACTTCCTGTTTGTGAAGGTATGGAATAAATAAGCATGAAGTTTAACCTTCCCCTAACAACCAAAAAACGATTCAGGCAAAACCTCTTTTAGGAGAAACACGACCTTTTATTCGCTGTGCACTTAAGTCGTCCCGAACTTGAACTAGGTAATTTGGGAAACATCTTTTAAAAACCTCACACATCCTAAATGAAGACAGGGAAATAACATTGGTCTAAAAGGAGGTCCTGCGACGCTCCTTACCAGTTTTGACAAATGGGCATACTCTTCCCCCCTGAGGTAGGAATTTCAGAATGTTATCTTTTCTCTGACCTCCTTTTAGGATTCTAAGTCTAGACACGATTAAAATAGGGACGAGCTTAGCAGACTATTTTGTTTATTTCCTTTAGCTTGAAAAAAAAAAAAGAGGGGCCTGAAGTGAAGAAATGGGGCGTGTCCTGCTCAAGGTGTTAGGAAAGTTAAGAGTCTGACTCCGTCCTCCTAGCAGCACTCCCTTTCCCTACCTAGCAACTGTGATTTGTTCATTTCACAGTGAGTGAGTCTGCTACGGCGGCTTATGGACCTCGAGACCTTATTGCGTTAAGCAATACTACTTTAGGCTAAGCTGCGTTTATCTGATGTAAGAAAAATCGAGCTCTTTTATGGTGATTGATTGTGTCTAATTACATGTCTTGTCAATCCCTTAAGACACTGATTTGCCATTTCCCGTCTGCCAAACAGGAATAAAACACACACACACACACACACACACACAGTTTGATTTATTTAATGAGGGTTTGAACAGGAGTAAGGGTCTGTACTGCCAGAGAAGGCCCGCACACCAGCCACTAGTTGGACACCTAAGAAACCTTCTCCTGGATCTAGGCTCAAGCAATCATTCTTCCATCTTCCCGATTCTTGGGCAGACAAACATCTGTGGAATTCTTTTGTTTAACATGACTATCTTCTAACAATATCTCTAGACAGAATTATCTCACCATGTTTATGCTGAATGAGGCTAAACACACATGAGTTACTTAACATGCTACCTTCAAAACTAGATAGTTGGTGTCCCCTTGGTCATATATTTTTGTGTTAAAAGCTAGATATAGAATGCATATGTGTCTCACCATATCATGTGTGAAAGGACCCTTTGACCACGAGTAATATGTAATTTGTTTTTTGTTTGAGTTACAATGAGGGTAAACAAAACTCCATTCCCTTGAGAAAAGGAACTCGAATTTCCAGAGAGAAGAAGGAACCTGAAAATAATTACCACTAGCATTTGAGTGGTCTAGTTGTAGGGGGTGGTAATGACTTGGGGTGAAGAGTCTTAGTTCTTGACATGGTGGGTTCCCCAAACTCTTGTGAGTAAAAACCCCATTGGTGTCGTTCACAGTATATTGCTTCCACTGTCCAGATTTTGAGCTAAAATCTGTCTTCTTTCTGTTTATGGGCATGACCCTTTAAGTCTGCCCCCTTGAGGCCACTCAAATCAGTCACCTCTCGCTTTTAGATCTCTCCTCCTGGGTCTGGGATACCCTGGGCCACTATGACTGATTTCTCCCCCACAGTGCTTCATTTAGTTGATGATGCTAACATTGATACCTGGACCATCCTCAAACAAGCCACCCGTCACTTTGCCATCACCTTGGCAACTGTGAAGTAGAGCAGGGCAACCAGCAAAACTCTCCAAACAGGTGCTCGTGCCAGATGAATTTAATTTCCTGCTATGCTTGGGTTTTATGAGAGACATGCTAATAAATCCTCTACATCCCAGGGGCATTGGACAAAAGGAGACAGCATTAAATTAGAACAAGGGAGGGGGAGGATCATTCATCTGACCACATACAGGACTCTTTGACCTGAAAAGAATTAATCATTCAAAGGGACTAAACACCAACAGCTTTCTTGATTCAAATTTTGTGAGAAAATTAAATCCCATAGAAAATCGTTTGACTAAGTATTCTTTCTAGTTCTCCTAAGCTGTTACAAAAGCATCCTCCTAAGGACATAAGAAGGAAGTTGTAGGTATTCACCGTGCGATGGATGTCGAGGGATCTGTGCGTGATTCTCTTGCTGAAGCAGAGAGCGGTGGCTTGGAGTCTCCTTCAGGAGTGGGGATGAATAAGGAGCAGTTCGTAAGCGCTGGATGTCTGGATGGCAGGGGAGCATTGGATTGAATAGACAGGCCATGAGTAGGGGATGAACATACCTTAGATCTAATCCCAGAAAAGCCACGGTGTTCTGAGTAACCTCAACAAGTCATCTGCTCTCTTGGAGCCTCAACTGGGATCTATGTAATGAGGAGCTTCCCATCAAATATTCACCAGCCTGCCGTGGGAGGAAGTTACTTGAGGGCCATTGTGGAGATGGGTTCCTGGCTGGGAAGAGTCACTGTGGAGTTGGCAAGGACAAAGTAGAACCCTACGAAACAACTCGTTTACAATTCCACACTCACATTCTGCCTCCTGCCACCCTGATTTCACTGTCCTGAATAGCAGGTGTAGCATGATTTCCTAGGTCATTGGCCCACTGTTAAAGCTCAAATACACTTAAAAAAATTAAATCCAGGCCTAACCACGTATGGAGAGCTAGTATCACTTGCCGTAAATAGAAAGTAACCATGAAAACCAAACAATGCTAGTGAAATGTAGCTTGATTTTGCTGCCTGCCAAAGTCCTGAGCCCGAGACAGGCTCTCTGTTGAAAAGAAAGACTATCAGTGGTATTTTAGTACCTAAGGAGAGTGTTTCTATGTATCCCAAAACGCTAAATGACAATTGAGAATCGAGTTACTCCTTGGCAGGTGAGAAGGGAGGGATGTATTGGCCCTTCATTATGGCGGAAGTGTTAGGTGAGTAGCAGTGCCCTCAGATGTTTTAGATGGTTAAAGGGAATAGTGCATTTAAGGGACTTAGCGCAGTGTTTCCAAGAGGAATAGTTGTCATCACGATAGAAATTGTTGTCGTCATCATCATCTTCATCATTGTGAGTTTTCTGGGGCAGATTCTATTTCAGGAAATCCTATTCATTTCCTTAAGGGCAGTTCTTTAAATGGATCAAGAAACTGATCCAGCAAAGCATGGACCCTTTTGATACACTGAATGTTACCTATAGTGGACTTGGTAAGGTTTTGCATTAGATTAGTTCCTGGCAACTGCAAGTCCTCATGGGGAGGACTTGCTTGCTAGTATTGAGAAAGGAAAGTCTTCGTGAAGGAGAAGCAGCCGAGGGTGGAAAGAAGCAGAGCCAGGCAAAGCCTGATTCTAGGAGTAGTGCTCGAGCAACTCAGGAGTCAACTGCTTCCGCCAACTGTTAGTGGAAAAACCCTGAACCAGTTACTTAATCCATGTCACACGTTGCTTATCTATAAGTGTTCTTATCTCACAACCTCACTGGATGCTGCGAGTGTCAGACAAGGCAATATCTCCAATGTGGTGAGGATTAGCTTGCCAGAGAGTTTGTCCTACATTCATTACTGACCGTAAACCCGGAGCATCTGTAGAAAGGCCCATTATTGACAGAGTTCAGAAAACAGGCTGCGGAGCGGAGACCGGTCGTGTGACTGGGACTGAGGAAGTCCCACGTGGAAACTGCATGGTGCTGTGGCAGAAGACAAGGAGATGCGGAGCCTCTGGGTCTCTGGGTCTCTGAAAGAGAGAAGCAAAGGGGTTGGGATGATCTGAGAGAGAAAGCAGAGCTGATGAAGAAACCGCAGGAAATGAAGTCGATTGCAGGAAAGGACCGAGGAAGAGGAGAATCTTCAGGAAAGAAACACAGAGGCCCTTCTCCAACACAGGATCTTCTGCTGTGGCACAGAAAGAAACCATGCCCGGGTCAATGTACCAGTTACTTTTCTGTCACTGTGGTAAAACACCATCACCAAAAACAACTTATGGGACAAAGACGATTTATTTTGGCTGGCCCTTCCAGAGGCGTAAGAGTCCATCTTGGCAGAGAGACATGGCGGCAAGCCATGATGCAGAAGCAGGAAGCTTGAGAGTTCACACCTCAACCATAAGCCTGGAACAGAGAGATTGAATTCTCAAAGTCTGCCCCTGTGATTTACTTCCTTCAGCAAGGTTGTACCTATGAAATCTCCCCAAACACTACTATGAGTCAAACGTTCAAATCCCCAAGCCTAGGGAGGAGATTTTTCAATTGCAATGGTCAAGGAGAGGTCAAGGCGTCCCAACTATGTCTACTGACCGTGGGTCAGGTAACACGGAGAAACTAGTCCTGGCACTTCCTTGAACTATATGACTGCCCCTTACCTGGCCTCTGTTTTCAGATATAGACAGTGATAAGGTCGAATCAAGAGTCTTTAAGATCAGTTCCTAGTACATCCTAGTCAGTTGAAACTTACTAAGGAGTCTGAAAAACAATAATCAAATTTTCTCTTCATCTCGCCCATTACATACCAGGAACTGGATGTGGCACCTTTGTGCTATTTTCATTTGTAACCTTAGGTTCTATTCTCATTTCTGTACAACCTTACAACAGGGGCGAAGCTATTTTCATTCATGGGTGGGACAGTGGAGGTTTAAAGACACAGGGCAGCATGCCCCAGGTTACATAGTAAAGAATAGAAGAAGGGCTTTGAAACTGGCCCCATCTGATTACAAGCCTAAGTCTGAATCATTGTCACAGGACTCAGCCCCACATGTGTAGCTTAAAAACAAGGCTGTATGTTCTGCCTGCTGTGAGGAAGTGCCTTGTTGCTAGGTGCTCACAGTTGAGCTTTGCAAGACTACCAGAGTTAAGAGGCATCAGCTTCCACGCTTAAGGGAACAAGGCCAAAGAACCAAGATTTTTTGAGCCAAGTACCTCATTCATGATTTCTAAAAAGAGAGGTGAGATAAGAGTGCTTGGACTTTGGCGGTAAGTCTCTGTGCTCATGCCCCTTTCCTATGTCTTCATTCACTTGATTTTCTTCAAATCTCATTTCCTGTGTGGGTTCCAACCCCCTAGAATGCACACACACACACACACACACACACACACACACACACACACACATGCACGCACACGTGAACCTGTACTCACTCAGTTTTCTCCAAGAAGACTTGCTTACTGGTAGATTGAGTTAGATCAGCAGGTTTTTAGTGTGGTTGCATGCACTGAACGTACAATAACTCTCGTATAATGTCAGTATCAATTCCCAATTTGCTTGATATAGTACTTTATTTGTTTGTAATCACAGTATCCCAATACAGGGTCAAGGCTACAGAAGACAAGTACTTCACATGCAGGGGCATGCGATACCCTACCTCAGACCTAGACACTCTTAAGGTACCATGGGAGAAGCTAACCATCGTAAGGAAACAAATAAGGAGGCACCTCTGATAATAGTAGCAATTAGTAAGTAGCCTCAACTCTCGCATAATGCAGTAAATACCATTTCACAGCTACAAACTTGATTCGACGGGTGGTTGGGGTCCACCCAGCTCAGTACCTCACCTTCCAGCAGAGATACTGGGAAGGAGATGCACAAAGCAAGACTCCTAAGAATAGCAAGTAATAGGTAACAGGAGGACTCCGGCCAACAGGCTAATGGGGCTTTTAAAAATGAAACTGAATTGTAATGGCTGCCGGGAGAAAGTGATTTGGTAGGATTTATTAAAAATGTACACGTCCTTTCATCTAGAATCCCAGCGTCACGAAGCTCTCTCTTAAATGCGAGTTGCGGAAGCTATTCTAGCAAAGAAATATCCTTAAGTACTAGCTGCTCAGAAGAGAAAGGATCTAAATGGATGAGGAGAAAAACCGTGTGTTGTGATATGTGGTCACTGAAAATGTATGCGATATATGGGGAGTGACTCGGGCACTGGGCCTTGCTGTACTGTAAAAACGATACGTTGGCTTTGTGAAATCCAATGGAACTTCCTCTACTATCCCAGACCCTGCTGCAAACTCTCGGGGTCATTGGTCATCTTACTACATGTCAAAAATGTACAGTAATGCCGTAGTAAGTGTGGAAGGTTGGTGTGGCGTGAAGGCTATGAAAAGTGTGAAAGGGGATTTGCACGTAACAGCAGGCTGGTTTCGCTAGATGTGTCGAGGCAGATAAAAAGACAGCATAAACATGTTCACCAAGCTTTGGGGAAATGTCAGGAAAGCATAGCTGCGTTATCATGAGGACCCGTGTTTGGATCCTCAGTATGTGTGCAAATGTACCCGCTGCGAGCCAATATCTCGGCAATCCTAGTGTTCGGGAGCATCTCTGGAGCTCACTGTCCCGACTAACTGAGTCGATGAGCTCCAAGTTCAAGGGAGACCCTACCTCCAAAATCTCAGGTGGAGAGCAGCTGAGGAAGATGGCTGGACAGCAACCTCAGGACTCCACGCTCATAGGTACACGCACAGGAGTTTTCCATCCAACTGGGTGGGTGCAGAGCTGGGCTTGAAATCCGAATGGGATTTTGGTGGTCTGACAAGGAAGGAGTATGTGATGGAGAAACAGCACAGGCCAAGGCCTGGAAGTGGGGCCCATTCATCTCTGCTTGGGAAACAGCAGATATTCTTGGAGGTGCTGGTGTTTGCTGTGGGAGAAGGGACCAGAAGCAGCCGAGGTGCAGTGCGCATTTTCAAATTCCCTGAAAGCTGAGGTGAGGAGGCCCCAGTCCTAATAAACAAGCAAAGGAGGCGTCTTGGGCCATGGCAATCTGGAAGAATCTGCACAGCTAGCTAAGAGAGGCCATTCCACAGAGACCTGCTCAGGAGCCCAGTGACAGAGAGCAGACGAGGAAAGAAGCAGATTCAGAAAGGGCCACGATTTGGGTCTGCTTATAATAGTTTAGATTTAAAGAGGCGGGGCTCGGATGTGGGGGAGGGGCTAGCTGGAGCAGGGGCGACAAGGGCAATGGTTTTTTGACATGCGCTGTAGTTTTTGAATGGTTCAGGTCATGCTTTCCTGGAATTCTGGAACATACTATCACAGTTGAAGTAATCATGCAATTTTACCGTAGCATGAGGGTAGGAAGGAGATTTACAGATAACCGCAAAGAAGTAAAAGTAGAAATCGTTAGGTTTTTTTTTTCTTTCTTTTTTTCAATCTGTTTAGAAAGGGAGGAGGAAGGATGTAAGTAAAACAAAACCAGGAAATGAAAATGATGATGGGTAAAACTTAAAACAACGAGGAAGCTTCTAGAAGAGAGCTGGAGGCCTGTTTTTCACGCTGAGTGCGTCTCTATGCTATCTTTGCATGCAGCTTGCTGATGGGACCTTTTTTTTTTTTTTTAACAGTCCAGCAGATCAACAGGGCTACAGATCATTCTGTCTCAGAGGTGCCCTGAAGGGTCACCTCAATCCGCAATACCTTACTTCAGCAAGGGAGCCTCAGAGATGGCCGCAGACAGTGAAAGCGGTGGTGAGAAGCCTAGCTTCAGCCTCACTAGCCCTTCTCAGTTCTCCTTGTGGGTCGGTGTTTGCACCCGCTGTTCCTGGTGCTCAAAGCTTTTTCTCCACCCCCACCACCCCAACCCTCCAACCCTGTTTAACACATTTTTGCCAACTCACTTCCTAGTTTCGAGCTTAATTATCACTTCCTGTGGTAATCAACTTTCCCACCCTAGATACACCGCCAAGCCCCTTGCTGTCTCAGCGCGTATCCCAACTCTCTATACCTTTGGTTTTAGTCGATATCTTTTCCCAGAAGACTTTTCAATGCTGCGACCTATTACCAGAACTCTAGTTCTGTGCTTGCTGACACTCAAGAAGTTGTTGTGAGAGGCAAGCTCCCATTTTCCTGCTACTCATCTTCATATCGAGCGTTCCAAGTCCTTTCAAGGACTGTAGGACTGTGATTCGACTCACCTGCTTCCCCTCCACAGACCCTCACAGGCTGATTAGCCCCCACCGGGACCTGTCAGTCACTGAGGTGGTTAGTCCCACCCTCTCTCTCTTCCACTCTCAAGACTCTGCCCTCAAGGCCCACAGCCAGTGCCTTAGTCAGTCTTCCCTGTATCCAGTGACCCCCTCCTCTCCAAGTTGTTGTCAAACAAGGTGCATTTCCTTCCTCATATTTAAACAGTGGGTTCCCAAGGCTGCAAGACAAAACTGCACCGGGTCTCTCTTTTTAGGTTCTTGGTTCCTTTTGCAACACTTCCTCAATTCCTCCAGACCCTGTCTTCACCAGAATTGCTCCTATTTGCTGAGGGCCTGGGAGGTGGGGGGTGGGGGTGGGAATGGGAGGGGGCATGGGGGAGGGGTGTCGGAGGGGTGGGGGAGGGGAGTTGTATGCTTGTTGTTTTTTTGTTTGTTTGTTTTTATCCTCAAGGCCAGTTAAATGTCAGCTCTAGGTTTCCCAGCCCTTCCTTATGCTAACTGCCTCAGGAATTTTCCCAAGCACACAGTCTGCTCCTGTTATTTATTGGTCAGGGACTTCAGTGAACTAAACCCTGCCCTCTCTGCCGTGAGCAATGCCTGCAAGTTGGCATTCACAGGTTGCATCTGGCCCACAGATGGTTTTTGGTTTGGCCTGCGGAGTTTAAAGGATTAGCCAATCTCCAGCAGTTAAAATTGGAATTGTGTATATAATTTAGGAAGCGTAGCATCTCATAAAATCATCAGTGAACCAGCCTTACCAGAAATGTGGAATCAATAAATAAGGGCTGCATAGGAAAGTCCTCCACTTGGCCATGTGGACTTGAGTTGGCTAGAGTCTGTCACTCCCTAGGTACTCCTGGTTTTCAGGCTAAGCGGTTAGCTGTCATCTACCAACACAGGAGCAGTGATTCACCTCACGGTGCCGTTTCTCGGTGCTAGTTTCCTGCCTCATGAGGGCCCCCGCCTTGCTGTCTATATTTGGCTTATACGGATTTTCAACTTCAGGCAGAGGATGTGGCTCAGTGGTTAAGAACACTCGCTGTGCAAACATGAGGACTGGGATTCGAATCTCCAACAGCCCCATATAACGCGCTGGTGTAAGCTGCCTTCGTTTACAGCTCCAGGGTTGTCTGAAGGTGGAAACGGGTGAATTGCCAGGGCTGGCTGACTGCTGGCTCGTTCCACAACATGGTAAGCATGAAGTCTAGTGAGAGAATCTATCTGAAGGGAATAAGGCAAGACATCTGATAGCGTCTTCTGGTTTCTACACCGTCAGGGGCATGCAGACAGACAGACACAGAATTGTTAGTCCCTCATACTTATATAGCACTTAAAATTCACAGATCATCTTTACGTTTTTATCTATAGGCTGAAAATATGGATATTTAAAATTTTCAGTTTCGTAGTTCCCTACCTTCTCTGGATTTTCTCCTGTAAGCATGCTCTCCTTTTACAAAGCTAGAATCCAAGCAAAGGAGGCATCTGCATGTCTGCAGCCATGGATGTTAACCAAGAACACGTAGCTCCCTGTGTACTATTGGCTCAGGCTTATTGGGTCCAATATCTAAGGAGGTCACGTCTTCTCCCGACATCACCCTCGGCTCATCAATTAAAATAAATTCAAATCACTTCTCACTTTAACAGTCTAGTAATTGTCTTACTGAGGTACAACATACATACATACATACATACATACATACATACATACATATATGCATGTTAGATATATTTCATGTACTTCATGAGTATATTTTAGTTTATATATGAAATACTGTGTCCTATTATGACATTTTCGCATATTATATTCATAAAGAGACTCCTCTTCTGGACAGAGTGGTTTGTGCTCATAATTCCAGAACTTTGGTGCAAAGGCCAGGAGTTTGCAAATGCAGGCCTGGACCACATAGCAAGTTTTAGGCCAAGAACCTTGAAACCGAAATAACCAAAGGAGACAAGAATATTCAACAGCAGACTGTTATTTTGTATATGGTGCCTAGTGTGAGACGGCACACCTGCCTGTGTTAGCTCCTTTGAGCTTTGCTGTCTGGAGAGGCCGTAGAACTGGGAAACAGACTTCGGTCTCCCAGTTAATGAATGGCTGCGCTGAGACAGGAATTGAGCCTCCCTGACATCTAAATTCCCAGGTGAACCATGGGAAGCAGAGAGGCAGAGGCCTGGGACAGCACTGCAGTCCTATAGAAACCCCAGGCCTTTGCAAGTAAAAGTCAGTTCTCAGTCATCTCCCAATTGTGTTCCCTTTCCCTAGACCTCTACCCCTACCCCAGTCCCAGCTGTCACTTTGATAATCTCTCCCTTTACTTCTCAAAGATTGCAGTTAAACCTTCCTTCCGTGCAATGGATCATTTTGGAATCAGTGTGATCAAGAGTCACCACGAGAGAAATACCGGCCTGGCTTCCTTCCTGTCTAGAGACACATTAACAAAAGCCACAGAACCAGAAACAGGAAATGCTCTCTATTCATGCATAGGACGGTGAAAGACAGATACAGAATCTTATGGACTCGAGGCTGTCAGCATCACTCACAATCCCCTGGTGCTTTTCATCCCAATCCTTGTGCGTGCTGGGAAGGGCCCTCAAGCATCTTGCTCCTCCTTCCTGCCACAGATAGTGAATCAGAATCTCAGAAGAGGAAAAAATGTTCTGCAGAAGGATATGGTTGGCACATGTCAGCCATCACTAGAAACCCATTTCCCAGGACTCATCCCTAACCCTTGTGGTTCATAGGCCTCTGGTTTAGGCTTTGGCTTGTGCTTATCGTGCACGTTGAAGCCGCTGCTTCTCTTTCCCTCTTTCACTTCTGAGATGCAGGTGCTGAGATCTGCTAACTCCACTTCTGAGTGTTTCTTGCTGGGTATCTTGATGATCTCACTGGCAGCAAGGCACGGTTGGTACAGATCATCTCAGCACCCCTGGATACACTGTCCCTCTGCTCTGAAACCCATGCTCTAGTCATATGACTCTTCCTCTTTCTGAGATCTAAGTGTTGCCTAGCTGTGAACTTCCTGTCCATGGCATCTCTCTGGCAGCCTCTCCACTTCCTTCTGTTCTCTTCTTCTGGCTGGTGGTAGCATCCTCCTGAAGTTACTCTCAACATGGCTCTCTGAGCATTTTATTTGCATAAGCTTTGGATAACTGTGTGACACATGTCTTGCCTTAAATGCCTTTTAGTTGAAACAACCAGCACAGCTTCTGAGCTCCAAACGCAACTTCAACCAATACAATGCTGACAGACCTTTCTACCTCTTCCAGCCTTTTCCTTATGAATAACCACAAAACCACACAATAGGTGAGATCTGAAGAAACAAGATGAGACGTTGACATTCATTCACAAGGTAGCGACTCGGAATCCGTTTAGATTCTGAGGTATACTGAGGTTGCCTGGCCTACCAGGAGTTTGAGGTCTTGCAGGAATGGCGGGTATGGTAAGAGCTCTGGCGGTGTGGGACACTGGGACGACAGCAGTGAGGCCCTGACTCTGAAATGATGAGGTGGCAGAACGCTGAGATGCGCTTAGAAAGTCAGATGTCCCTGAAACCTGAGAGTCAAGCAGGAGTTAGTTTGTTAAACAAGTTTGTGGGTTTTGGGAGGCTGTTAAAGGAGACATCGAGGGCAGAGATGATAGATAAGAAAACGTGTCAAGGCCTGTGCAGGTGGAGTTGCTATCTTCTCCTAGGTATGTTCACTGAAGTCCTTACTCCCATTCAGATTGTCACCTTATTTGTAAATAAGGTTGTAGTGTGTGTGTGTGTGTGTGTGTGTGTGTGTGTGTGTGTGTGTGTGTTTAAATGAGAGCCATAGTAGGACAAACATGAAGTTTCTCATCTAATAAAACAGGTAGGTATCCTTAGACAGGGGACAGGTGTGGAGAGAGACAGTACTCAAAAGCAGAGGACCATGCAAGAGGGAGGTCACGACTGGAAGGATGTGTCTACATTCCAAGGAATACCAAATGCTGCCGATGAATCCAAGAAGCCAGGAGGAAGACCCACTGAGCAAGTTAGGTTCTTGTCCTTGGCCCTCAGAACCAGTTGGGTCTCATAACACCATTGATTTCAGTGTCTGCTGTGAGATAAGATGCTTTCCCACTGGAGCCACACCTTCTCCGAGGCAGCACTGATACAAATCAATGAGATAACATGAGGAATGGTGGGGAAAGGGACTCCATGGCTCACTAATTACAGTTGTCATTCAGCCAGGATCTGGGCTTATAGGTATTAGGTCATTTACCCCATGACCACTAGAAGAGGCACGCACTACTTATTATATAAAATAAAGGAGCGAATCTAAGGAATCTTGTTGAGTTGGCTAAGGTTGCTCATTTCATATATAATGCTAAGGTTGGGCTTTGAATTTAGGATGAGAAGTACCCGTTGGTAACACCATAACCCCATGGATGTCTTCTCTTTGTTTTAATCTTGAGAGTAATACCCATATTTAGAGATTTTGAGAGATTCAGGTTACTTGAAGTCTAATTTAGAAACGGAATATTACTCATTACTATAAAAGATACATTTATAAATGATAAAATAAAAAGCAACTTATAAATTATAAATGTATTCTCTTTTTGTGTGGATTTATATGGAATTTGGCACACGAATAATGTTACTACCACTGAGAACTGTCATCCTTGGAGGCTTTTAAGGAGAGTGTAATTGTACATTTCATATTTTAGTATGAAGAATGGGCTAGACAAAAGAATGAGTGGACATTGTTATTAGGAGCCATTTCTCTTGGAGACTTTCAATAAGGAAGCATGGGTCAACTACAAACTATTAAAGGATTTTTTGGGATTCTTTAGTAAAGACTCTAAAAACCATCCCCAATTAAGTGGCATGCTGTCAATAAGAATGAAGCTTTAGCTAATCTCTCAGTTAGGCTTAGCATGATTGGCAAATACAACTGAATTCTATGAATTAGGTAATTGTGAGCCCCTGTATGTTCTTTGGTTGGTGGTTCAGTCTCTGAGAGCCACAGCTTGGTCTTCATGTAGGTTCCTGTATGTGGGATACATTCTTCTAGCTGAGCTGCCTTGTCTGGCCTCAGTGGGAGAGGATGTGCTTAGCCTCGCACATCTTTCAAAAACATTTTACTTCATGTTCACCCACTCAGTATGCCGAACTCCACGAAGGCAAGACTTTTGGCAATTACTTGATTCTAAGTGTTCTAGCTCATACCTGACATATAGTGAATGACCAGTAAATTGAAGCCAGGGTTCAATATTGATAGACTTAGATGCAGGCACATGGTCTATTTTTCCCCCTCACAATTTTTAGTTAAGGAAATTAAGACCCAGGCAGGTAAGGATGTTTGCTTTAGGTCTCAGAGAAGGTTAGTGGCTAGGGCCAAATGGTACCCCAATTTCCTTCATCTATCATAGACCTCTTTTTCCTGCATCAGGCCAGCTCTTCACTGTCCAATTCTATCATAGAAAAATAGGTTAGGAGAGTAGACTTCAGAAACCACAACACTGGATTTACATGTAAACTGTAACCCTTGCAAAAGTTGCCTTACTTCTCTGAATAAGTTATATCCAGAGAATATGTAATAATATATATATATGATAAATTATGTTTAGCTCACTTATAAAATAAAGGCAAAACCCTTTAAAGTAAAATATAAAAATAAATGTAACACCTATACTTATAAAGTAAAAGTAAAACCTTTTTGGTATCATTTCTGTGAATCTGAAACAAGACTGCTCACCTATATTATTTGCTGTAGGAGAACTTGTACAAAGTCAACTCTTCCCTAGATAGTAGATGTCGCTCTTTCTTCATGAGAACCTCCAGCACTCTTCAGATATTTCTTGGCTTCAAGAAGCATAGCTCATCTCTCGCTTGCATTTTAAACTACAGATGAGAGAGAATACTAGAAGACATGAGACTGTAGTAGGAAAAATGGAAACAGGAGTCTTCCTTGAGGGGAGACACACAAGTGAAGACTGGGTCCTCTTCCTCATTAAGACCTAGTTTCTTTACCTATACTTAGTCAATTGCCACAATGTGCTACCCATCAAAGTGGAATGAGGGTGTACTGAATGGGTTGTGCTTGGTAGAAAGGAGATGTTAAAGGAAGGTAATCTGGCAATGTATCTTCCCTTTTCTCCTTTAGCAGTAGTGGGCTGATAAGAACATCATTTCTTTTACAGATGAATGACCACCGCATATCTGCTACATGCTTGCCCCTATGGGATAGCTTTGTTGATAAGAGTCTGTGTGGAGATTGTCTCTACTTCATGGTTTAAATATTTTTATTTTTGTGTGTGTGTGTGTGTGTGTGTGTGTGTGTGTGTGTGTGTGTGTGTGTGTGTGTGTGTGTGTGTGTGTGTGTGTGTGTGTAGGTGCCCAAGAAGGCAAGAAGAGGATGCTAGATGCCCTGGAGTTAGAGGTTGCCCTGTTTGCGTGCTGGGAGATGAACTTGGGTCCTCTGGAAGAGCAACAATTGCTCTTAACCACGGAGCGATCGCTCCACCATGTATCGTTGTTTCTTTCAAGTTTGAATAGGTGCTCTTTGGATTCTTTTCAGAGGCTGTGTTCTTTCCAAAATCAAGGTGTCAGAAAAGTTAGCTGCTTCTGAAGCTGTCAGAGATAATCTATTCTGTGTCACTCTCCTAGCTTCTGGTGACTTACTAGTAATCCCCTGGTGTTCCTTGGATCATGGTATATCACCCTGATCTCCCTCTTTATCACCACAAAGCATTTTTCTTGTGTGCATGACTGCATAAACTTCTCCTTTATGTCAAGGTTAGAAAACGATTGGATATAAATGGACTTATCTTAGCTTATCACCTGCCAGGTTCTTATTTTATAGTAAAGCTATTTTTAAAGGCACAGGGGTTTAGAATGTCAACCTTTCCTTGGGACAAGACACAATTCAACTCCTAAAAACAATCCATAGAAACTTAAACAATAACCATGAAACTCCTTGACAAGAAAACTAAACATGAACTTTAGTCCTAGCGTCCCTGTTCCTGAGTGGCACATGTCCAGGAGTATTGCAAGAGATTCCATTCATTTCCCATCACAGGATCATGTTAAGCTTGTGGCTAGTCAAAAGATTCATTTTTTTTTCATGCCAGTTGTCAATATACTTAATCTACCCAATACTTGGACAGCTGATTTCTTGACACTTGTACGGCATACAGAATCCTAAAAGATTATTCTTTGAGAAACTCAGTTTTTCCATGAGAACTGGAGTCATTATAAATTCTAGATTCACAAATAATTATTCAGTCACCGCTTCTTTATGATTCTGACTCTATCACAGTAGAATTGACTGCACATGATCAGCCTCATTAGTCTGAATCAAGAGTAAGCATCTTACCTGTTAGTACTTATCGGCGTCTGCTCCATCCCTGGTACCTCACTGGAAGGGTCTCTTCAGGCCCAGACACTGACTGTTGAACAGATTGATGATTAAGCTGAGACAATCTGCTTTGGACACAAAAAAGAACTTAAAATAGCCACCATGAATGACGTATTAAAGTTTGAAATGAAGAAAAGACCCAAGAGTGTCCAGATAGGGGTGGAGTAAGTGATGAGGCTTTTAGAAATAAAATGTGATCATTTTGATAATTGCAAAACATTAATTTTAACCTTTAGTTGGTTACACATATGTTGACAGTATTTATCTCAGCTACAACTCCAAGTTTTCAGATGATGGAAGACTCAGTTCGCACTAGTTCCGGCTCTTCTGTGCATTTATTGATGAAGCAGAGAGGAGCATGAGATTAGTGTCTTGGCAGGAATCAGGATACCTGAGCCTTTCTTCACCTAAGCGACACTACTGTGCTCATATGCATTGTTGAATACACTCTTCAAACTTCCAGCTTCCCCAGCTGCAGAATCATTTGGTTAGACCCCAGGACTTCAAGGTACAAATTTATTACAAGATTCTGTGATGATAATCACAGGTCTAGATGGAGACCAGGAGAACCGGAGGTAGGGGGGTTGGGGAGTGGGCGGGGGCATCTCTCTGGTAACGGGGCATTTCCCAGTTGTGGGCAAGTAACTTCTTACCTTACTTAGTTAATTTTTTGTTGCTATAACAGTAAAACAGACAAGCTAACTGTGGTGGTTTGAATATGATTGGCCCAGGAAGTGGCACTATTGAAGTAGGTGTGGCCTTGTTGAAGTAGGGTGGCCTTGTTGGAGGAAGTGTGTCACTTTGGAGGTGGGCTTTGAGATCCTTCTCCTAGTTGTCTGGAAGTCAGTCTTCTCCTAGAGGCCTTTAGATCAAGATGTAGAACTTTCAACTCCCTACCATGCCTGCCTGGACACTGTCACGCTTCTGCTTTGATGATAATGGACTGAACCTATGAACTTGTAAATCAGCCTCCAATTAAATGTTTTCCTTTATAAGAGTTGCTGTAGTCATGGTTGGTGTCTCTTAAGAAACCCTAACTAAGACAGTGACACACACACGCACACACACACACACACACACACACACACACACCCCTACATATACATATATACATATATATACATATATATATATATTTCAAATTAAAATTCTAGAGGCTAGGAAGTCTATGAACCAGGATTCTATTTAATGAAGGCTCTCCTTAGAGAATCTGTTAACTCCTGACATAGTTTAGAGCACTACATGGTGAGTGTAGGCGAAATAGAGCCAGACTGGTCTTTATAACAGTTTATAATAGATTATCTAGAGATAATCTGTTAATCCATTAATGCATTATTTTGTAAATGGACTAACTCATTCATAAAGGCAGAACTCTCATGACCCAATCATTTATTTATTCCCATTTCTTCATATTTCACGATGGGATTAAATTTCAATGTAAGCTTTGGTAAGGACAGTAAAACTCTGACATTTCCCTGCTAGAAAGGGAAAGGCTTGCTTCTTCTCATTAAGAAAAGAATTAAGCTGATCTAAAAGGCTCTGTTGCTCCCTGCCATTCTTTAATCTTTTCTCTGCTTAGGACAACCAAAAATATACAAATATGATGAATAACCCAGGTCAGAACATGAGCAGATACCAGTGAAAAGCAACTGTATTTGCACAGAAGGATTTACTCAGGAGCACACTTAGCAACTTGGTAGGATAGCAAGAAGATATTTCTAGGCAGAAAGGTAGTTCAGGGTCAAATATATAACATCTAATTTTTGTTTAATTTTGAAACAGCCTCATTGGATATTCGAATGTGTTTATGTGGTTTGCTGCCACGTTATTGAACACTTACATATGTGTCTCAGACACTTGGCAACATACTCCAGGTAGTGCTGTGATTGGCTGCACAGTGATAACCTTTCCCCTCTCCTCAGTTTCCCCAGCAAAGTGGAAACTTGAGGTGACCTCCAGAATTCCTAAGCTTGCACTCATTAGTCCTATGCAGCATTCTTAGTTTGTCCTTGCTCCTTTTGACCACTGCCCTGCCCCCAGCAACCTTTCCCCCAAATCCCACTCCCATTGGGTTGCTTTCCTTCTTTCCTCTTCTCTTCTGGAACCAGAGTCATAGTGCAAGGGAACTTCTCTCTCTGGGGCAGCTCAGCCTGTTCTATACAGGACAGAAAAGTGACCTTATGTATTTGTTTATTCTGAACTCGAGCATATCCGTTATTTACATTGTTTTACAGTAACTCAGAATACCCAAATTCTTGGCTGCATGGGTAATTATGCAACACAATTCTGTTTTCATCTCTGAACAAAGCTTAGTTGGTTTTAAGATGAAGTCTTTGCCATGGGGTTTCCTGGTATCATTTTTCCTAGGACACCAAGCTTATCCTGCTGTAGGGCCTCTACTCACAGCATTCTTTAGTCATGCTTCCTCAGCCCACATTTCCCTATGCTCAGTGTCTCTTATCACTGAGGTCTCTGGCCAGTTCATTCTCGGTCTCTGGACCAAAAAGCCTTCTTTTCCATCAGCTACTGACTCCAGCTCTGGTTGCCTTCATTCTGTGGTTTCGTCCGTACTTACATTTTGTTGTTTGTTCATTGGATTGCTTATTTTTCTGTTTGGTGCTCCATGACAGAATGTAGGATGTGAAAGAGACTTGTCTCTATCATTTCTGTCTCCAGAGCCTGGAAGAATGCCTTCTGGGGTAGATTCAAAGAAAATCATTTATCAAATAAATGAAAGATCTGTTTGGCCAATGACTAAATTAGGTCAATTCAGTGAAGTGACTGAGCCCCGGCTACATTCCCATCTCACAGTCTCAGTAGTTTTATTAAGTAAGACTGCTTTATCCAATTTCCATCACACTAACTATCACACTGCAAATTAAATAAGATAGGAATGATATTCTACTTATGACTTCATAGCTTGTACAAATGAGAGTGTGCTTCTTTATAGTTATAAAATATAAGTTATAAAATATAAGGAGATGTCTATACTCCAAGTAGGGCACCAGAAGATGAAGAAAGGATTCTACCTAAGCCCAATTTGGGGAACCAATGAGGCTGACTTACAGGAGGAGGGATGAGGAAACACACACACACACACACACACACACACACACACACACTAGCAGTTAGCAGTTCCTAACCTGTTGGGCAGGTTAGGAATCTCCAGAATTCCCCCTCGTTTTACATGTCAACCTGTCTGATCTCATGAGGGTGTTACATCAGACCACAGAGGCTCTGCTCCAAGGACGAGCAAGTCCAACAGCTCATAAAACACCTTAAAATTGTGTGTTGGAGGGCTGGAGAGATGGCTCAGTGGTTAAGAGCACTGACTGCTCTTCCAGAGGTCCTGAGTTCAAATCCCAGCAAGCACATGGTGACTCACAACCATCAGTAATGGGATCTGATTCCCTCTTCTGGTGTGTCTGACAGCTACAGTGTACTTATAAATAAATAAATAAATAAACAAATAAATAAATCTTTTTAAAAATGTATGCTAAGTAACAAAAGCTTTACTAAAATTTTCTATTATTTTAAAAGTCAAAATCATTTGACTACATAAATATCAACTTTTATCTTCATGAGAATCCTATCCCATCACAATGTTTACTAATATCAATAGAATTCATTTGATTTTCGGTCTTTTTTAAAATTGATATGATGATCATTCTGATTCTCAGGCCTTGGTTTACATACTCACTGACTTTTTGACTTACCTAGAATAATTTTTAGGACCCTGGGGACTATAAATGATTTTGGAAAGCAAAATAAAAAAGTAAGTAAATAAAAATAGAAAATAGAGCTTTAGTTAGGTAAATTAATCAGTAAATGAGGTATACTCAATTCTGACATACATTTCTGGGATGACAAGAGGCAACTGATAAGGTCTGAATGCCAGAGTATATTTCTTGACTCAAAGTTGGACTTGCTTGTCCGTGGAGCAGAGCCTCTGTGGTCTGATGTAACACCCTCATGAGATCAGACAGGTTGACACGTAAAACGAGGGGGAATTCTGGAGATTCCTAACTTGCCCAACAGGTTAGGAACTGCTAACTGCTAGTGTGTGTGTGTGCTAGTGTGTGTGTCTGTGTGTGTGTGTGTGCGTGTGTGTGTTTACTCATCCCTCCTCCTGTAAGTCAGCCTCATTGGTTCACTAAGTTGGGCTTGGGTAGAATCCTTTCTTCATCTTCTGGTGCCCTACTTGGAGTATAGACATCTCCTTATATTTTCCTTGGAGAAAGAAACAACAGTAACTCTCTCCCCCAAATTTCCTATGCTAAAAAATCAATTCCAATGGATCATTAATAGAAGGAAGGTAGAACCTCTGTGGACACTGCTCTCATGAATGGATTGATTTCATTGTGGGAATAGGTGGATTATTTCTAGAGTTTGCTTCAAATCAGACTTCAATGCTCTGTTTCTCAGCCCATTTCTCCCCTTCCTTACTCCCCAATTGTTTCCCTCCCTCTTTGTCTTTGTACACTAGTGCAGACAAAAATCTCCCACCAAATGCCAACCCCCTTGATCTTGGATTCCCCACACTCTAAAGCTGTAAAACACAAGTTTCCCATCTGGACAAATTACCCAGTTTGCATGTGTTGCTATAGCATACATACACAAAACACACCAAGACAACTGTTCATTGAACTTCTTCAAGTCTTAGTTTCTCCAACTGCAAAATAGGCATACGCATAGTTTATCCTGCTTATAGTTGTTTTGAAGATTAAATTAAAAAATCCACATGCAATATTTGTCACAGAGGTCGATGACTAGTTTTTCACCTTAGTTCACCCCATTGCCACTACATTCGCTGCTTAACACACGCCAAGGTTGAGTAAGTGTTCACCAATGTAGTTCTCCACCCAGATAAATTATTTTCCTAAAGCTTGAAGTCAATGCATATCTTCTGAGGGCCTTTTCTATGTCTAGCTCTATACTTGATATTGTAAGGAGACACACATGTACTTGTGAGACGTATACTTGAGATGCTCATATCTTAGAGACAAAGTACACATGTATAGTAATACAGCCTGAAAAGTAGGTAGGCAGTGAGAACTGACATCCTAGAATGAGCGACATCTGGATAAGCCATGCTTTGGCAGATAAGCACTGCCTTTCATAAAGAAGAGGAAAGGACTCTTCAGACTGGCAGCAAAGCTACAAAGGGCAAAGTCTGGAAAGGGAGCCTCGAGATGAAAGAGGATGCAGGGACGGCAGCAAGGTTTATGGGAAGGACAGGATGATGCACAGAGGCAATGTGGAAGGATACATGGTCTGTGGGGGTTGTGATTGTATCAGAGCTTCATCTCTGGTGGTGTCGGAAGTCTCTGACATTGATTGACATATGTGATATTGTCTGTAAATGATAAGTTATCAAGAAGAGTTATGAGAGGGGTGGAAGAAGTCATAGATGATACAATGGAGAAGAGTCCATGTGGGACCGAGTTCCTAGGGGAGGCAGGGGATAGGTAGGTAGAAGCTATGGCTTAAGAGAAGTGTTAATTTTGCAGAGATCAGTAGTGGGATGGGGAAAGTGGGACACGTGACTGATAATGTACATATCCTGGTTATTCTTCCACATGTCCTTGTCAAACATTATCTCTCCTCATCTCTATGAGGCATTTTAAAGACTGGTGGCCACTTTGAAGCTTACGTTAAAATGAAATTCCAGGCCCAGAGTTAACCTGTCCCTTAGAGCAGAGCCTGGATTTAGATCCCACTCCTTAAATTCTTAAGCCTCCCCAGCATCCAGGGATGGAAAGACTTCTGTGCATACCGAACTCATAACTTCTTTTGATAACTTACCTTTTGAGACCAAGTCACCCTTTCCTGTTAGCTTATACAGCGAGTCAGAGTGTTGGAGGTGTTGGAGGAAAATTGAGCCGTGGAATCAGGGAGAGGGGGAAGAAGGTCCTTCAGAGTGAGAGGAGGATTTAAGGAAGCAAGTTTGTACAATGCCCCATGGGAGAATGCGTTAGAGAAGGGATTGAGGAAAGGGGCCGTACTCAGGAAAGCATGGGAGACCACACACAGACATGGAGAGAGAGCGCTAGAGAAAGCCTAGAGCCACACTGCCAGGCTGGGTTCTCTTCAGCAGGCAGACACACTCAAAGCTCACTCCACTTCCTCAGGCACTCTGGAGCACCTGCTTCCAAGTAGCCGCAGGAGGGTGGTCTATAATTTCGAACACAAGCTGCTCTACTTCAACTGACATGTGATAAGGAAGCCTCTAAAAACACCAAGTAAAGGGGAAAGAATTTAAGATAGCAGTTCTTTACTTGTTCTTTACTTGAGACCCCTTTGAGGTTTCTTTAATCAAATATTGACATTGCAACTCATAACAGTAGCCAAATTACAGTTATGAAGTAGCAATGAAATAATTTATGATTGGGGTTCACCACAACACGAGGAACTGTATTAAAGGGTTGCAGCGTTAGGGAGGTAAAGAATCACTGTTTTAAGGCATGCTTAGCGCTATTAGTTTGAACAAAATTATGTTCTAAAAACTTCTGTGAAGCTAAAAAGCTGTATGCACTATTTCGAGATATATATTATATATATGCCAAGAAATGAGCTATACTAGTCCCAGTTCATTGGATCAGCTTTTCCATGGCTTTCCTAACATCTCTGAAGATCTGTGTGAACTTACTTTCACTTTCCGACAGTATGACTGTATGCAACAACTCATCCAAAGAGCCTTGAACTTACACTATTTATTTGGTTTCATTTATGAGGCCCAGCCACCAGGTAGATGCTCTTGTCAATGCCCTGTTAAGGAAGACTGAGGATCAAACCCTGGGCGAGATTTCTTAAAGGTCTCATAGGTTTTCCACCTTCAAGATCATCTTATCTCTTCTCATCTCATTTAATCTGTTCTCACCTCACCTCACCTCACCTCACCTCACCTCACCTCACCTCACCTCACCTCACCTCACCTCACCTCATCTCATCTCATCTTTATTGTAAGTGTATGGATGGTTGAAAGTCAGATGATGGCTTTTTGGAGTTGAGTCTCTCCTTCCACCATGCCGATTCTAGGAGGCAAATGTATATTGTTAAGTTGATGACAAACACCTTTATTCACTGACCCATCTTGCCTGAACCCCTCCCCCCCATTACGTCCATCAACACTGATACCACAGAACTGCAGTGTTGATGCCCAACATTGTGTCTCCTAGGAATGTTAGAAGTGACACTCATAAAAATCTCAACAACACGCCTACCTAAATACGAGCTGAACAGCAACAGACTTGTTAATGTGGACAGGGGAAAAACTAAGGAATGCTGAGTGAGAGAGGGAGAAACAGCCCTCCCCAGGGAAGAGCACACCAACTGGTCATCTAGTATCAAATGGTCAGCCCTGAAGCAAGTAATGTTATACAGACTAAGCAGGCTGTGTTTATGTATTTAGCTCTGTGTGTGTGTGTGTGTGTGTGTGTGTGTGTGTGTGCTTATACATCTACATATATATGTACATACACGTACACATATACAATGAAAACAGAGGTCATGCATTTGAAAGGGAGCAAAGGGTGGGTATATGGGAGGCTTTGGAAGGAGGAAAGGGAAAGAGAAAATAAACAAAAACATTAAAACAATGCAGGTTGTCATACCTTAAACACATGGTGTGCTGTGCAGTTTAAAGGTCGAGAAGAAAATGTAAGGGGCAAAGGAAACCAGGGTCACCTCCCCTAAATCTTTCTCCGTCCTTGTCTTCTCTGATGCTTCCTATCTTGGACCATCAAACAGTCATTTTTATCCTCAGTTGTCGTGAGGATGATAAAGGGTAGCCCATGTGACATTGGTCCTAGTTTAGTATGTACTGAGTATCAATCACCATGTGTTTCTATCATGCCGTCTAGTAGAGATCTACACCTTTATTGATTTTTTTTAAATACGCGTTGGGCCCTTCTCATGCTGGCTTATTGGTAGATGAAATAAAGCCAAAGTCTCCAGGAGCTTAGACTAGTGGTTTAAGAACAGACTGAGTCACCAGTTTGTTTCCAAACTGAGTCACTTGGTAGCCAGGGATTTGCCTTAGTAAGCGTCAGAGCTGGGGAAGAAGGAAGACCCCTTGGTAGGACTGGAGCCAGATGGGATAGATAATAGGGTTTGTGCTTTCTGAGGGCAGATCTATAGAGACCAACTGGTATTTTGCTGGGTGAATTATTTAAGTTTACGGTTGTTCCCAGTTACATTCTTGGGGCCTCTTTTTCTTTCTAAAAAATAAAGAAAAACCAATCTCATAGAAATATAAGCCATACTGTATGATTTTGGCCAAGTCTCCTTCCTCTCTGGTCTTCATTATAATCATTTATTGATGATGCTAGGCCAGTGTCTCTAAAATCCATTCTGATTTGATGTTTGAACTTCGAGGTCCAGGGTTGGCGTTTCAGGTATCATCTTTTGTGCCAAAGACAAAGCAAGCTCCATTCATTTCCTGGACTCTGACACATCATCTTGTAATTTCTGCCTGGTTCCCAGGGCACCTCATGCCAACTGGTGGTTTTCCATCCTGGCGATTCGATAGCTCTGTTGTGTCTCAGGCATAAAGAAACTCGCGCCGGCAATGGGGAGATTCAGCGATTTCCAATGTCCTGAGTGGACCAAAGGTCATTTGCTTCTCCCAGGCTCCGGCTGATGGTTTAGGAGCCAGAGGGCTGGTCTTGATTTCAAAGAAAACCGTTTGCCGCTTCTCATTTATGACTGGTTGTTATGGTTACCAAACAGATGGACATACATGGCATTTACTTTTCCTCTCCCTCTCTCTCCTGATTGTAACAGCAAGGTGGAGCCTTCGTGGGATTAGCTTAGTGGTATGAGTCACAGGGTACAAAACATGTTTCCATTTGTCAGGGCTTTATTAGTAGTGTTATTGAGGTGTCATGTCTATGGCCTGTGGATACTGGAGGCCTAGAGTGACCCTTTCTTTTCCTATAGATAGGTACCGTGTCTTAAGGATACCAAGGAAATGACTTCATACCCATTCTGTAATGGAATACATGCTTATTGATGTAGAGACCAGACTTCTACTTCCTTGACTAGTCTTCAGACTGATGGTGGTTGAAATTATTGGGCAAATTTCAGAATGGAGCAGGCAGGCAGAGAACTGGATTGGGAATGAGTTGAAGCTTGATTATCAACCACTCTATAAACTTGGATCTTGGACTTGAGCCCATTGAGGTGAATACAATGACTGGGGGAGAGGAGCAAAGCCAAGTTTACCTTGTTTTCCATTTTACAGAACCAGCTAACTGGAGGAGGTGTCTACTGGGATGTTCTGAGAAAGATGGAGCAGCATTTGGGCTCGGGAGAAGAAGATCCTCTGGGAATGGAAAAGGCGTGTAGCTCAAAGACAGCCAGATTCAATTAGCAGTGCCTGTCGTGGTGGGCGGGAGCGTGAGAGGATGGATGTGTGCTCAGCAGTCTGGTACTATATCTTTATGCTCCACACAGCTCCACACATTTCACTACTAGAAATCAAAAGATGATAAACTTTATTTAGAGCTGTAGCCATTTCAGTTTTCTCAGTGAGACCCAATAACTGGGACATAGCATTTTCAAACATAGTTCATAACTAGCAGTGAACATCTTTGGGACAATTGTCACATGCACCATACACATTAGATCTGTTTAAAAGTTTCATCCATTAACTGAGAACACAAAGCAATCATAAAAGGTGTTTTCTGAAACTGCCAAGGAGGCTGAACACGGGGTGGGAAAACAGCGTACACAGTTTTAGAACAATATATATTCTGTATACGTATTATTTTTGTGCTATACACTGCAAAAACAAGACTTTCCTCTCTCTCCAGTCTCCCAGAGCTTTGCCCATATTTGGTGCATGTGTTTAAACATGGCTAAGAAATATAGCCAGCCGTAAAGTGTAGGCAGTTCTTTGAGGAGTGGAGATGTTTGGATGCAGGGAGAGGGAGCTGCCTTGACAGAAAGAAATATGGCAGTGGTTGGAAAACATGAACGCCAATAAACCAACTACATTTTTAGGCCGTTAGGAAGCTGATCTAATCTTTAGCTAAATTATAGAAGTATGAATAGCAATAAGGTCACCCTATAGGCTAGCATGGAAGGCCCACACTTGGAGAGTTGTATTCAGGTCTGAATATCACAGCATTAAAGCGTTGAGCTGTTTGGAACCACACATTATTATGCAAGGCTAGAACATTAGCAAAAGTGCTGTGGGATTCCATTACAGCTCGGCTCAGTCCCTTCCTTCCTAGATGAGATTCCTGCAAAGAGGCATAGCTTGGATCATCCGGAAAAGCAGACTCCAGGTTGGAGGTTTGCTTAGAACACCCTTACAGAGGACAGCTCTCTGAGAAGGAATCAGGCAAGGGTGGAAAAAAGATGATGGACTGCAGAGGTCTCACAATGGCCTTAGCCCATTCCCTGAAGCACAATTATGAAGCAGTGGCCATCCCCAGTTAGTCCACTTAATCTGTTCCAAGAATGAGGAGGCTTCTTGATTCTGGTTGACACGAGAAAGCATAACAAGAGTTAGGTTGACTCCGTGGTCAAGATCATTGTCCTTTTATAATTCTTACACCTCTATGGAGACAACGCTCTGGCAACTGGAAGCATCCCAGCCAAGGCCAAATGTCACCCTCTTTCTAGTCCTCTCTGGAGAGGTTTCCATTTTTGGATTTCATCAGAATTACAGTGTGTGTGTGGGGGAGGTGGTGGTGACGGGTGTTCAATTGATGCTAATTGTCAGACACTGATTTGGTAGGTAGGTCAGATTGGGGCCTCAGACTCTGTTATCAAGGTCCTCCATCTGACTTCCCTACGCTGCCGTGCTTGGGCACATCAGTATTGAAGCAGATATTTCAGCAGTGTTACTCCAATTGAATTATTTCTGTGTTTGGCATTCCAGGACGGAGTGTGGGAGGAGAGACAAAGGAACTGCACCAGCATGTCACCTCATTATCTGAGAGGGGGAGTCCTGAGCCACCCAGTGGAACAGAATTAAAACCCACCAGACTTGACTTCTATATGCTCTTCCAATTACAAAGACTCATTAATAACAGGGATTTTCCAGGGGAAATGAAGCATCACTGTTTGCTGTTGTCATTTGATGAAAAGACATTTATTGAGCATGCCTTATGTTTTCCTTCAGAGTTTAGTTGTCCGAGAATTTCACACATACATGTAGTATATTTTGATCAATGCCACCCCCATTCTCTCCCGACCATTTCCTCCCCCACCTACCCCAATAATATTTTGCCTCCCAACTTTGTGTGTTCTTTTTAAAAAGTCCACTGTGTTCACTTAGTGCTGTCTATATGTCTGAGTTTGTCTTTTATTTTTAAATATTTCCTGGGTCCAGCATAAAGGGACATCTGTGGACTCAAGGATAAGAACAAAACCACATGTGAGTTCCTTTGGAAATTTTTGCAGTCAGGGCATGTCTCCTATGATTCAGCAGAAGTGATTATTTTGGGACCAACAAAAGATATTCCTTTTTAAAAAGTACAAACTTATGTAACACTGCCAAAAAAACTAAAATAGACTTTAAAGCTATTGACTTTTGTTCATAATTTCTGGCTGCCGTTGTCAATGTGAAGACATTTGATTTACTTATAGTGTCGCATTTATTTTTCCTGACAAGTATTTTATATTCATATCTTTATGTATCTCTTGGGCCTTTGTGGTTCTGCCATTTGAGGCTATCTATTGCACAGTTTTGATGTCTATGACTGACTTTATTTCTCTGGTTTGGGGGATTTCCTTTCAACTTGCCACCATTACAGATGATTTCGTCCTTATCAATTGGTGTCTGCCCTCACAGAAAACCCGAAAAATCTTAGCTCCTAAAGTAGTTCCTTTCCCTTCCCATCCCCTAGAATGTGATCCAGTAGCTTCCTCATCTGGCTGGATCTACTCTCCATCTTCACTAGGTCTGAGGAAACTTCCGGTCACAATTACTAAGTGAGGGTTCTAGCCTTATCACGTAGATTGTTCCAGCGAAATGTAATGCACTGTCGTAGTGCCCGTGATCGTGGCCTTGAGTATTCTTGAATTCACGGGCGTCATCGTATCCATGCTGATCCAATAGGCAATGTAAGAGTGTCTCTGATCGCAAACATTCCAAAGTCATTTGCCCAATGACTGAGTGACTTCAACAAGTCATTTTTTTCTTAAAGGGTGGGCATCAAATCATTTAACATCCAAATCTTTTGAGTGTCAAAGAGGAATTTCTTCTAGCTTTTCGGAAATTGAAATATAACAATTGAATACATTTCTGGAAGACAGATAAGTCTCACTTTCCCTTCTATTCCCAATGCAGTCATTGTTTCTGTCAAAGATTGATAGAGAATTATATTAAAAGTCTTTTTCAAGGTTCCTATTTTTGGGTATTGTTGGTGGCTTTCCAGTTTTGAAACATTAGGAGCAAACTCCTTGTCAGAAAATAACTCTCTTACCATATGAATGAATTTAATTACTTAGATTCCAATTAGACCAAGCCATAATCAAATTAATCACAGCATTTAATAATTTTAAATTACTGACACATGCCAGTTCACATGACTAGAATTTACTTTTTTCATACTCATTGCCCCTGAGAATTTTCTCGTTTGAAAGCAACATTTAATGAAAATTTGAAAAAATACTAGTTGCAATAATAATAAGGAGAATGATTACTTTAATTTTCTCCAGTTTCACCCTTGGTCCATCAGTCATTTTACACCTAACTATTGCTTTCTGGGTCAATTTTGGTCACTTAATGTTTTGTAAAGTTCATTCACAGCACTGAACATTCAAACATTACATTTTGAGCAATAAAAGATATTTTTTGAAGCAATAAAGCTTATGTTGTCATGATGAATTTCAGCACACAATAAAAAGGCTGCTACCCGACTTCTGCATTAGCTTCAATTCCCCAGAGGGAAGCAGTTCCAATTCATCCATTGTGTCCTTTCCCATAGACTGTGCAATGGTTACTTTGTAATCTCCCTATATTTTGGTTCTCTCAGATCCTCTATCTCAGAAATCTCCAATTCTAGGATAAAGAGTTTTATCTTTTCTCCTTCTTTACAAGATGTTGGAACCACGAATCCAACTTTGCCTTCTTTCTTCTCTGCATCCTTGTTGACATAACTAGAAAAGTTGTTTTCTGTCTAGATAGTGAGTTCCAGGAAGGAAAAGAGATAAATCATATTCACAACTGCTCATGAATAACTGATAATTTCAAATAACTTAAAAACTTTTGAGTGACTATGAAATCTGTGAAATATATCAACGACAAATGACAGACAAAATATTCTCAGTGTCCAACACTCAAAAGGTACAAAATGTTTTGGAGCAAAAGCATTCCCTCTTAGTGTGGCCTCTGGCCAACTAGTTCTCTGCAACCAATGTCAACACTTTCTTGGCAGTTTCCTGTCATATATTATGCAAATTCTAGTTCTTCACTTTACGTACAGGGCTCTACACTGCTTTTTTGCCTTATACTTAATAGTTTATCTTATAAATCTCTTATCCTTAGGTAAAAATCTCTTTCTTCCTTTATCTCCATTTATGTAGTTAGTTAGTTAGTTAGTTAGTTAGTTAGTTAGTTAGTTTAGTTTCATGTTGTGACACAAACACCTCACACATGCCAGGTAGGCAAGCATTCTAACACTAAGCTATGCCTCTAGTCCCTGATATTTTGGGACAGGCTTTCACTGGGTAGCTCAGGATATGTTTGCTGTCTCTATGTAATCCAGGCTAGCCTGTAACTCTTGTCAACCATTTCCAAGTGCCAGCACTGCAGAGCCTCTAAAAGAAACCACCTGTGCGAGAACCTTGGTTTTGGGCTTCTAGCTGCTGCACTGTGACAGGATAAATTTTCATTAATTTATATCACTGGGTTTGTAGCAATTTGTTATGACAGTCTTAGGAAATTATAAACTCTAATTTGGATGTAGAAAGAGCTAGTAATGTAAGTGGAATGTGAAGAATGATGGTAAGTTTATAGATATGAATAAGATCAACTGTTCAACAAATTTTTACATGCTAAACATTTGAATTTTGTGTGCTTATCTTACAAAAATGATAAATCAGATATAGAATCATTAGATCTGCATACAGCTTAGATGCAGAAGATTGGTTATGGGTACTAGAAAGGATTGTGAAGCAGAGAAAACCATAAACTAGCTATTATATTAACATGCCATTGCAATATTCAGAACAAATACGTTCTCCACAGGTTGTCGTATTTTATCATCTTTGTTCTTCTTTAAAAAAGCTATTAGGTGATACTGACCCAGGTGTAGAGACACAATGGGGAACAACAAAGGAAGAGTCTCTGTCCTTTGTGGCTTTGAGTATTGACTAAAGACTTTATTTAAAAATTGTTATTTTATTCTACCCACACCAAGTGGAATGCAGGACAGCCTGAATGGGAACTTTGGACTAACCTAATTTTCAAGGTGTGGTGGTTTGAATAGGACTGGTCCCCATAGGCTCACATACTTGGTCATTAGGGAGTGGGGCTACTTGAGAAGGATTAAGAGACTTGGCCTTATTGGAGTAGGTGTGTGTTAGAGGAGTAGGCCTTGTTAGAGGAGGTGCGTCATGGGATGGGCCTTGGGTTTCAAAAACCCAAGCCAGTTCCAGTGTCTCTTTCTTCTTGCTGCCTATGGATCCAGATGTAGAACTCTCAGATACTTCTCTTGCACTCTGTCTGTCTGCAGGCCGCCATGCTTTCTGCCATGATGATTATGAACTGAACCTTTGAAACTGTGAGCCAGCCCCAATTAAATGCTTTCTTTGATAAGAATTGCCATGATCGTGGTGTCTTTTCACAGCAATAACGTGCTGACCAAGACACACAGAGAACTGAATATGAGTATATCACAAGAATATAGTATATCTTAAGCTTATATACCAATTGACAATAGAGGCTTATTAAGGTTAAGGTAAAGTGCCAATTGACAATAAGCTTATATTATGTACTATTAGACAATAATTTTTTGTTCTAAACCTGAGACATTGGAGTTGAAGAAGAATTTTAAAAATTCCATGGTTTGCCAGAAATGGCAGGAATATGCTTTTAATCTTGATTCTGGTTCAGTGTTCTTTTCTAAACTAACCTGCCACCGCACACATATCATACAGAGTTACACATACCTGTATCTATAGCTATATTGTGTATACATGATACATAAGTTACCAAAAAGCAAATTTCACAAAATAGCAGCCCATCAACCATTTGAATCCCACTCAGATGTGAAGAACACAACTCTTTACCTATATTGTTTTAATGAGTACTAGATTCTCCTCTCTTTGGAAAACACGTGTTTCGTGCATGAGTAATTCAGGACTGGCCACCCTGTTCTAGCTTCCCAGTCCATAGGAAAGACTTCATGGATTCTATCACCTTCATTGGGATGTTCTGTGTCACAGACTTTCCAGGAGGGCTTGAGTGGATATTCATGGTAAGAAAGTTATATTTAACGTGCGAACTCTCAACCCTGGGGACTCTTGTGGTTCAGCTGCCAAAATGTCAGCTGAGACGCTTTTCTGCATGCCACAGAGGTTTCTTTATGCTCAGAAGAGAGCTCTGATTTTGCTGAGACTTGGCAGCCGCTCCCGTAAGCTGGAGCCACTCAGGGAAAACTCTGTGTTTCTGTGCATAGGCAGGACCCTCTCTTCAACACGAGGTTCTGTTGAAAGCTGTGTGGAACAAGTCGTCACGGCAGGCTTAATTTTCCCAACCTTGTTGTTGGTTCTTTGCAGGAAGTACAGACTCCACATCAAAGCGGTGGGACCCAGAGATGATTGGAAAGCAAGGGTACATCTCTCAGTCACCACAGACATCTAAGCTAGTACATTATGCTCTCTCCCGAAGCAGGAAGACAGTAACAAATGCATTTACATCCATTGATTTCTCAAAGAACATCACACGCCATAAATAGCATATACAGGACCAAAAAAACATCGCTACTCTATTAGTTTGCTATTGAATGATGCTTTCTTTGCCCATTGTGGAAAAGGAAAAAAATCAAACAAGTTTGGAGATCCAAATTTGTAAATTCTGGCCTCAACTCTGCCAAAAATGATATAGCATCTTGTCAAACTTCATCCCCTTCTCTGGAAGACAAAAGCCGTATCTTTCCAGAAGAATGAAAAGGACAGGGACCCTGAAACACCTGCAACTCTACCTTGACTTTGAAGACAGTCAACAAGTATGACTTCACCTCTGCCTTTTCTTTTAAGTTTTCAAAGGCTGGGCGATAGCTTGGGTGACTTGTGTCTCTGTGGAATTGCTTTGATTTCTTTATTTGTGGGAATACATTGTTTTGAAATATTAAGCTAGTTGTTTTTATTCTAAGTAAATCCCTAATAGTTTCTGGAGTGTTTATAGCCAGAGTTTAAGAGTGCGCATAGCCAGCATTACTGACCTCCAAGAAAACAATGCGAGGGAGAGAAAAGATTTCTCAAATTTGTAGTTTCACTTAAGAAGTCAAACAAGGAGAATCACAGTGGCATGAGTGAAGAAAAGATGAGGATATGAAAGAAAGAATTCTTGCAAGACTGGGGCTTGGGCCATTGTTAACCGTGAATGAAAGTGGGGACAGATGGAAACGTGAAGGCTTAGTGAGACTAACAAGAAGGCAGCATGGGAAGGTTCTACACACTATACCTGGTAAAGCCCAAGTCAATGCTGCCAACATGGCAGGACAACAGAAGTTATACTTGAAGAGAGAGAGGGAGTGCTGGGATGAGCATGGGGAACCTTGACTACTTTAACAAGCTGAGCATCCTCAAGGCTCAAAACGGAGATGGGATTGAATAGAAATGTTTTGTACCTAGAGTGACTACAGTTATGTTGAGAATATCCTAGATGGTAGCCACTTTGTGATCAAAGCCATAGTGGAAATATATAGCTAGTAGGGCATCATGCTTTCAAACACAGATGTATTAAGAGCATAGAGGTGGGCAGGGAGTCAAATGTGGCTGATACAGATAGAGACGCTCAGACTCTCGGACCATCTGAAAGAAGTTCTAAAGTGCAGTCCATGGACTGACATGCCTAACTCCTCAACCCAACGTCATTGATCATGTTTTCTTCTGCCCCAGCTTCCATGGAAGGAATGCCCTGAGCAGGACATCAGAGTCCTCATGTGACTCAAGGGTATGCCTCAGAGGGGGAGGGGAGCTGAAGTGATAAATCCCAATTAACTGGATATCAGAAAGTACACTTCTTTTAGAATGATAAGGAACTTTTCTTCTCTGACTACTTGATTGGTTGGGTGTAAATTTATACATGCGTCAAATATAAGCCTTTACCTCCTAAGCTTTTCCACAGAAGGGTCCTTGTAATCTTTGACATAGCATGTCATGCCATGTATTGTGAGCATCCTGGTTGCCTATCTGCCTTACTAACATGAAGGAACCTAAGGCCAGTGTTCAATGCTGCTGGCTTTCCACATCTTAGCTAGTACTTGGCACATGACAAATGCTCAATAAATATTTATAGGATTATTTAATGGCTGTGCCTTTTAAAAAATAGCTGGCAAGAATCTTTTGCATAAACAAACCATACACAACTACATCTATGAACAAATACATAAAAGAGAAGAGACAGGGTGCACATCGAACCAGAGGGCCATATTAGGAAGGCTGAGTTGAACAGGGCAAATTGACCATTTTGTTTGTGAAGTCCACTGATTCCTAGAAATCATACGGCCTGGCAAAGTTCCTAGAAATCATAGCAACTCTTGATAGAACAGGATCACATAGTGCTGTGTTAAATTTAATACGATGGTCACAAACTCTGTGCTAAATTAGATGCTCAGTTATACTCTACTGTAGACCAGAATTGTAGGAGTAAACAGTGCAATGCAGCTTATTCTTAATATTCAGGATGTTTTGCTTTTTAAACATGTGCTTCCCAAGACACAGTAAGCATGCTGATGGTAATGATGTTGGGAATTTAAGGATACCCAAACGGATACCAGTTGGTGTATTTTAATGAGTAGATGCATGATATTCCAAACCGTAGTGCTTTGGGCAAGGCGAGATAGGCATCCGACAGCCAGGTGAGCCTTGAAGAGCAGCGTGAAGCAACAGCGCAGGCAGAACCCACTTACAGCAAGAAGTAGAGGCGGTTTCAGGATCACTGAGGCTAGAGATACAGGGACATTAGTTGGATCGTTTTCAAGTTTGGTGTGGCAAAACACCAACTCAAGAAGGAACTGTTTGAAAGCTTCCTGCTACACTCAGGGTGGCTGTCCTTCTATGGATTTATGCCATTGGGGTTTAGCTAATGTCACAGATGGGAAAACAAAATTTTCATTAAAATATATACTTTACACACACACACACACACACACACACACACACACACACACACACGCAGGGGAGGGAGAACGCTCTTAGCAGCATGAACTTCCAGCTGCTTTGTCGCTCAGCTCCAGAAAGTCCAACCATCGGTATGTGTGGTGCCTGTGAGGTTCAGACAGAGCTATTGTCAGACCATCAGCATACACAGAAATGGCTTTCCACTTTCTGTCGTCAATAAGGAGACAATTGTATTAAGCTAGTTTTAGTTTTCAGTTGGGCTTCCTAGATTTTATAAAGCTACACAAGTTCATAAACATTTGTAAGATGAAAATAGACTGAAGCTGTCTAAGGGGAGAGAAGGACTAATGGGGTGGGGCAAGAGCTGGTAGGGCAGAGGCCTACGGAGGCAATATGTTCAACATACAATATGTGCTGGCATCAAAAAATATTAAAATAAATAAAATTTAAAAAGAAAACATGTAATGCGTTGGTACTTCAACTCTCCCCCTAGTCTCATTTCTCTGTTTTTGTTTTTGTTATTCTAAGACAGATCCTCACTCCATAGTCCAGGCTGGCCCAGAACTTGCTCTGTAGCCCAGGTTAGTCTCAAAGTCACAGGCGAGCTTCCTGGCTTGACCTCCTCAAGTTCTGCGGTTACAGGCAATGAGTCACCATGTCTGGGTACTTCTTTTGATTCTAGACTTTGTCTGTGCCAACAAGCTGAGGATTTCTGCAGACAAGGAAGTTTTCTTTCACGGTAGCTCACTCCCATTGCGTCACACAATAGGGATAATCCTAGTCTTACGACTTAGGGGAAGGGCTTCCAGGCCTTCCTGATAAGAATTGATATACATATGGCAAACTTCCTCGGGCATTTAAGAACAAGGCATTATTACATAGCGTGATCTGCTTAGGTTTTAAGAGTTTGACTTACTTGGTCCGGAGCCCTGGTTATATCATTTGC
The DNA here is from genome assembly GCF_011064425.1 of Rattus rattus. Taxonomy (NCBI): domain Eukaryota; kingdom Metazoa; phylum Chordata; class Mammalia; order Rodentia; family Muridae; genus Rattus; species Rattus rattus. The sequence continues at coordinate 69,731,878 of NC_046168.1, read as the reverse complement.
TCATTAGTGACACGGGGCTAGTGGTCCATTTATCTTGTTAAAAGTTAGATTCAGGCCAGACTGAAGTGGGTTGCACTCAGGCCCAGCCTGGTGCTGTGGTGAGGGTGTCATGTCAGACAATGTTCATGGTGACACTGTTTGATTATGTGGGGGAAGGTGGACAATATTAAGGAAACTACTCAGTACCCTATACATGACCCAATATGAAGAAGCTCACATGATGGGCACTGGAGCACTCCAGCTCACCGTGTGTGCCTCTGTAATGGGGGACATGGAGGGGCAGACAGCCCCCCTTGGCTTACCTCCATGAAGAAACTCAAGGCCCCAAATATCCCTGTCTTCATTAACCGCATGTGCCAGCTGGGAGCTCTGAGGACTAGGGTGGCGAATGAGCTCATTCTTGACTGAACAGGAGCTGACCTCACTTAGCCTGGGTCTCACTTCTATGCTTATATATAATACGTGTAAACAATTAAAGTTCACCCTTTCAACCCCTACACTTCACCAAGTTAGATTCATTATCCATGAAAGGGTCATGCAAAGCAAACTTTCCCCCATACTGAGAACCAAGCCCAGGTAAATAGACACAGCTCCTGGTCTAATGACTGGGGATATGGTCTCACTATGTGGTCCTTGCTAGCCTGGCCAGGAACCTTGGCTTCCAAGTGCTGGGACTAAAGGTGTATGCCACCAGCCCTGTGATTGTTTGCTTGTCTTATGCTATTATTTCATGAACTAGTCAATGTCTATATACATACAGGTGGTTTCAAACATTTACTCATATTTTTAGAAATAGCACAGAAAGGTCTTTCTTTCTTGTACATGAGATTGGGGGGGGGTGGATAGAGGTCACAAATGTACTTGGGTGCATGAAGAACCCTTGAGAGAGTACCAGAAGGAAGGCTGTGTGGGACCCTGGGTGACTGCCAGTCAATCAGGACATTTATCTGGAAACCACCCTGTAATTTGGAAGTGGAGCTGGACGCCAAGGTGGGAAAGGGTGGGGTAGTTTGGGGCTTTTGGTGTCCCTAACCACTTGAACTCCCTTCCCCCGTGAGTGCATGACCAGGTCAACAATGAAGTAGGCACCCACCCCACCTTCTGGGCCCTATCTTCTCCATCTCCAAGAATCACAAACAAAATGGAAGGAAGGAAAAGACACAATGGGCAAAATGTTAAGGAACATTTGCCTTTCGGAGTCCCTGGCAACAAGCAGGGTTTTCTGTGAGAGGCACAAATCATGTGGACATTTAACCTATCATAAGATCTCAAGTTTTCACCAAAGCCTCACAAGACTCAAATGGACCTCGTTCACTCTGCCTGTTTTGTAGAAAGTGAAGTCCACAGAAGAGACGGAAGCAATCAAGAGATGAGAACGGGGGGTTGGGGATTTAGCTCAGTGGTAGAGCGCTTGCCTAGCAAGCGCAAGGCCCTGGGTTCGGTCCCCAGCTCCGAAAAAAAGAAAAAAGAAAAAAAAAAAAGAGATGAGAACGGGGAGGGGTCTTGGGGGAGGAGTCAGCAAAGAAAGTGTGCAAAGGGCTGGGCAGTGTGGCGAACCCTGCACTTTTCACTTCCATGCTGTTCATAGGGCAAACCATGTCTGGGTCAGATGAGCTTCTCTAGAACCAAGAGTCAGAGAGATAGGCAGGGAGACAGTTATTCAGTACTTATAACATACTGTCTTACATAATTGTGGATAGAGGAAGGTCCTATAATTAGCTGTCAACATCCTACACAGGCAAAATGGTGGTGTTGAAAGACCAGTGAGCCAATGGGTTCTAATTTTCATCTGAAGTCTTGAGAGTCAGGAACATTCTTTTTCCTTCCTGACTACCATCAGGTGAAAGGGGAGGCTGTTAGCCCAGCAGCAAGAATCCAGGCTCTCTCCAACTCTTTGACTTACTAAGGCTGTCCTTGGGGGGTCTGTACTGACCTGGAGAGAGTAATCTGCTTTATTGCCACGCCCTAATCCAAAAGACAATCTCTCCCAAAGCAGCTATAGATACCTGGGAAGTGAGAGTTAGCTAGCTCTCTGGGTATCACAGCTGCCTATGGGAGACGGAGGATTTTCAAATGGAGATGTTTCAAAAACCAGAGCCTGGAAGTGATGAAGTCAGAGGAGATAGACTTATTGGTCCTTTAGCTATGCACATTTAATATGTGTTGAAGCAGCTGGGTAAAGGATGTCAGGGTTCTTACCTCTTAGTGATTTGCATAAACTTACCCCTGCCTATGGCCAACCCAACTGCAGAGGTTGGAAAGTGGCCAAGTAGGGCTTCTGGAATGTAGACACCAACATCATTACTTATTGTCAAGTGCTCTCTGTATTCTCAAATAAATCAGGGAGCTGTGTTGAGTGAACAACATATATTATGAAACAACCCTGCTAACTTGCTGATATGATTAATAATAATTAAACACAAGAAACTGATGAAGAACAGAATCTAGCTGCTAAGACTTTTGCATGTTGAAGCTGGTTTTTTTTTCCTCCTAAGTAATAGTTTTCCATTGTAGACCATTGAGAATCTCAAATGCTTCCCCCCCCCCCAGAGCTCCCAGGGACTAAACCACCAGCCAAAGAGTACACATGGGTCCCATGGCTACAGCTGCATGTGTAGCAGAGGATTACTTTATCTGGCATCAGTGGGAGGGAAGGCCCTTGGTCCTATGAAGGCTAGATGCCCCAGCATAGGGGAATGCTAGGGCGGCAAGGCAAGAGTAGGGAAGTGGGTGGGAAAGCACCCTCACAGAAGCAGGGAGGAGGGCTGATGGGATAAGGGATTTGTGGAGGGGAAACCATTTCAAACAACATTTGAAATGTAAATAAATGAAATAACCAATAAAAAAGAAAGATATCTAGGTACATAGGTATACCTTAAAAGACAGCGTATAATATAATATAATAATATAATGTGTAGTAATTTCTAGGATATACAAGGTTTATTGTATGCTATAGTTTAGATTGCAGATGTCCCCAAAAGGTCCATGTCTTAGAAACTTGCCTATGGTGCCTTTGCTGAGTGGTAGAATACTGGGACCCTGGCTACATCCTGCTTTTCCATGAAGTAAATGACTTTGCTTAGCCATATCTCACCAACCACCAGACCATGGATAGAAACCCTGGGCCAAAATAGACATTTCCTAATTTTAAGTTGATTTGCTTATATTCGACATAATGACTGGTGCTAACATACTATGACAGAAAATCTTTTAAGGATTTTATAGTTGAGTTGGATTTTAGATAGTCTGGTCCAGTATTCTAAAGGCCAGCTGTTGAGATACGAATATATATATATATATATATATATATGTATATGTATATGTATATATGTGTGTGTATGTATATATATATATATATATATATATATATATATATATATATATATCAGTGGCTCTCAACCTATGGGCCATGAACCCCTTAGGGTTGTATATCAGATGTTTACATTATGATTCATAGGAGTAGCAAAATTAGAGTTATAACATAGCAATAGAATAATTATATGGCCGAGGGTCATCAAAACATGAGGAGAAGAACTGAATTAAAGGGGCTCAGCTCTAGGAAAATTGAAACATGGCTGTATGTGATCACAGGACAGCAAATAAGGATCACAAAGGTTTGGCAGGAGTAAAAAATGTCTGAGCACATGGTGACCGAAGAGTAATTGGAAATCGAGCTTGCAATAAATCCAAAGTGGAGCACTCATCCTTGCTGCACGTTTGACTTCGCAGTGGCCTTGGTTCTGTACACACGGTATGTGCACTTTGTACTGTTTGCTGCTAGACCACCCAGTGCAGATGAACCGTGCCTGAAACGTCTCAGCTCGGACCTGAGACTATTAATGTTGTAAACTACAGTGTTGTGGTGCATAAAATGCTTTCTGCCCTTAAAGAGACAAGATGTTTTAATTATGGAAAGCAAAGAGTTCATTCTTTCTCATTGTCATTTCTCAGCATGTAAATATCAATCGATGTGATATGTGTATCATGTTTGAATTGTTAACTTGAGTTTCAGTTAAAAAATTACATAAATTTTGGTGTGCGATAAAGACAGACTTTTCAATAATTTCTGAAATGGTCTTAAATATGCAGTTTGTGAGAGATATTTATGAAAAGTGTCATCATTAGCCTTGCTGTTATAAAATCACAGTATACATCCATTCTGACAATGTTGAAGTTCTGTGCTACACAGTAATTTTTATGTGAAAATAAATATGTAGATCCATCTTATCAAAGTGTGAAAATTTGCTTTGATGTCTGATAAATGACGAAATTATATGTTTACCAAACAGTTATTTTGAACTATTAATTTAATTTAGTATCAGTAATACTTGACTTGTGTGCTTATTTTACACACTTATATATAACCGAAGTTATGCAAAAATTTCTCCACCAGAAGTTTCTTGAGTTTAAGAAGGCCCGTTGGGAATGGTTCCTGGCTCTATAACTTAATAGCTCAGTGCCTTTCAATACTTAGCAGGTAGATATTTCCATTTATAATAATTCTTTGTGCCACAGTACCTAGGACATAGCAAGGATCTAATAAACGTGAATTTTTATTACTTCTTGTTAGTTCCATTACTAGAATTTGGTGTCTAGAAAGAAGTTGGGCCTTGTCCAGGTTCACACAGAGGGGTGTGCACTGGCTGAAACCCAGTTTTTCTGCCTTACAAGTTAGTTCTTTCTCAAGAGTCTTGCTAATCCCCATTGAGCAGTCTGGGCTCTGAGATTTGGCAACAAAAGGTCATTAAACAGCTTATCAGTTTTTTATCAGTCCTGACCCAGTTTCCAGGAGCTTGAACTCACCTCTCCACAAGCTACCTCATTCCCCAGTCCAATGCGGTTGCTCATTTTAACTCTGCTCAGAGAAATATTGACAACCCCTACTTAGAAGAAGCCAGAAAAATGATCTCACATCAGAACTTTGAAAAACTCACATCCCCTTTCTGTACTTTCATTTTTGTGGAAGGTGAAAAGGGTTTAAAGAGTCATTAATCATTTGATTGTTGACTGGAGACCGTGTTATGTGCCGGGCGGTTGAGCAAAGGACTGAACCATACCATCTCCCTACTCTCATCCATTCCATACTCTACTGACGATACTAACAGCAATAGTCACCTATGACACTAGAAAGGCTCACTAAAGACATCAGTCCATCAGTTAATCCCCTGTCCCAAGATTTATGGCTAGTTGTTTCAGAACTTTGTACTGCATGTTTTGATCATATTCTCTCTCTCCCTCAACTCCTACTAGATTCTTCCTTCCTTCTACTCAAACAACGCTGTGTCCTCTTTAGTTTTAACTTACTCTTTTAATTTGTTTTTACACCCATAGTCAATTTTTGCTGCCCAGATGTTCTTGGATGTGTGACTTTTTACACAGTTGACTGACCAAGCTCTACATTCCTTTTCTTTTCTTTCTTTCCTTTTTTGTTTTTGTTTGTTTGTTTGTTTGTTTGTTTGTTTTTGAGACAGGGTTTTTCTGTATAGTCCTCACTATCCTAGAACTCACTTTGTAGACCAGGCTGGCCTCAAACTCAGAGATCTGCCTGCCTCTACCTCCTGAGTGCTGGGATTAAAGATGCGTACCACCACTGCCTACAGAGGCTACACTCTCTTTCTCTCAGCAGTTATTAATTGCTGGTGGCTCCTCAGCTCTTGGTGGCACTCCATGGCCCTGTCTTCACTCCATGCTGGGTTCTAGTCTGACTTGACCTTGCACAGGTCTTATGCATGCTCTCCAGCCTCTGTGAGTTCACATGTGTAGCTGCCCTGCTGTGGTGTGTTTGGAAGATGCCGCTTTCTTGTGTTTATCACCTCTACTGCCTCTTCTACTCATTCTATCCTCTGTTCCCCTGTGACCCTTGAGCCTTGGGAGGAGGAGTGTGACACAGATGTCCCATTTAGCGCTGAGCATCCCACAGTCGCTTGCTCTCTGTACTTTGGTCGGTTGTGTCAATCACAACCCACTGCAAGCAGAAAGGTGTCTGATGACAGTTGGGTTGATTCTTAACAGAAATATGAGTCAGTGAGTGGAGAAAAACTAGCCTTTGAGTTCATTCTATTAACTAGAATAATGGATGGACAGAAAGAAGAGGAGACAGCGTGTACAAAAACTCAAAGATGTCAGGGAACACAGTGACAATGATTAATCATAGCAGAACAGTCTCTGTGTGGGTAAACATTGGGAAATGAGTAAGGATCGAGTGGGAGGTAAGAGAAGATGGATTTTAAATTCAGCTGTGTCCCTTTTCCAACAACCCCAGGAGACCTTTTCAGCATGATAGGGAATCTCACCCCAAATTGTGTCTCTTTTCTCCAGAATTCAGCACATACAGTATTTGCTAGAAGAATGCAAAGGAGAGTTTATACACCACCTCCTCTTGAGAATGTTATTGTAGTATAAATTCACAGATTGATTGGTCAGGTCAGAGCATGCAAAATGCAATTATTCCCTCAAAGTCCTTCGGATGGCCATCAGGTTCTCACACTTAGTCAAACAATGAGTCTGTATAAATGTCTGCATTAAGTATCATTACAAAAGAGTCAAAAAGTAAGAAAACAAAAAAGTTACAGTGAAGTCACGCTAATTGATTGTTAGAGGAAGTAAGTAATAGAACCGGTTTTGGTTTGTGGACATACGCAGCCAGTAAGTTGGACAGTAAGGACGTTGCATGTGAATTGGAAGCAATAAGGAGATGAAGACATTCTCATGTCAAACATCAAAGACCTTGAAAAGCTGTCACAAGAGATAAAGAAATTTCACTGCATAATAATGAAAGTGTCAGTCAGGAGGAATTTATTAACTGTGTATGTGCCCAGTGTGGGAGCACATAAATAAGTAAAATGATATCAAAATGCTTCTGTGCAGCAAAGAAAGCAATCATGGAAAGGAAATGTATTCCACAGAAAAGGGAGAGCATCGTCATAACCATGCATGTGATAAACACATAAAGAATCTCTAGCTCCATAGGAAAAAGCCAACAAATAATTCTGATTTCAAAGGGGGAAAAGAGCAAACAGACACTTCCCTTGTAAGTATGAATATGCAAATTGTTGGTAGGTATATGAAGAGATGTTCAACCACGGTGAGAGGCTGCCTTATGATTTGTACTATAATTATTATAGTTTTGTTTTTAAAAGATCAGTACTTGAAAAAATACACAGAAAACAAACCCTTGTAGGTTACTGTTGGGAAAGCAGATTGCCACAGTCGCTATAGAAACAAATATAAAGGTTCCTCAGAAAATTAAAATAGAACAGCCACATGATTAGGGAATCACACTGCTGGGCACACACCCAAATGATTTGGAAAAATCAGGATCTTGAAAAGACATCTTCACTCCTATGGTCTTTGCAACACTACTCACTATAGCCAAGATAACGAAGCAGCCAAATGTCCAACAGTACATGTTCTTACACATATGTACAGAGAATATTAGTCTTTTTGAAAAGAGAAAACTCTGGAATTTTGTGACAACATGAATGTAACCGGTGGACATGCTGAGTGAAACCCTACAGACAAAGAAGGACAAATGTGACCTAATGTTATTTGTATGATAAGTCCAAAGGAGTTGAACCCTCAGAAGCAGAGAGTAAGGGCGGTCATCAGTGGTTATGAAGAGAGAAGTCTGGCTACAGCAGTCAAAGGGCATGATGCTTTGTTAGACACTTATACATATGTTTTGCACATGAATTATATACTTGTCTAGAAACTCATTGAGTTGTATGTATTAAATATGTACAGGTTTTTTTTTAGCATGTCATCAGAATTTAACAAGGTGCTCTATTCTCTTTAAAGAAAAGTATTCTAGAGAGAAGACCTTAAGGAAGAGGGCAAGAAACACACACTACTGTTTTAGCTTTCAAGCTTAAGACATGGAATAACCCCTTTAAAGGAAAAATTTGCTTTCTTGTGGTTCATAATGTTAACTTATATTATATTACATTATTATATTATTACAATATTATATATGTGTAGAATAAATTGCTCATCTTGTGGTTGAATTAAACAAAAGTAGCATAAAGTTATTTATCAAATATAATTAAAACTAGAGAACAGCTAGACTTGAAATGGACTAAAAGCACGAGGAACAGTTCTAGGTAGAAATAATTCTCCATAAATCTGCCCCATGAGACCTTTTGGAGTTCCACTTGGCCGTGTTCCCTGAACCTCAGTTTTCCATCACAGTTTCTATTTTCATCATTGTAAACCTTTTGCACCAGGAAGTTCCATGACATTGTTTGGTTCTCACTTGGTGTGAATACATCACTTATTCCTTTTTCCTTGAGAATATTTTTATTTATTTATTTTTCTCCATTAACTCACAATTTACTCATATCACTTGAGGCCATTTGTTTTCAAGTTCAGTACATCCACGTGTGGAAATCCCATGAGTTAGTCCAAGAAGTGGCACAAACCTGAAAAGTAAGTGACCATACAATTCAAAAGAAAAGTTGTGCTACTTTTCTCTGTCTAGGAATTTGTCCATCTCTTGGACTCACAGGGAAGTATGGAAGCAGTAGAATAGTTCATCGAGTCTTCGGTTTTTCACTAGCTTGCCTCTGTGGCTGGCCATATCCTGTACCTTATTGCCCACATGACTTCCTCTTTCTCCACACTCTGGCCACTGCGGGTTAAGTGGGGAAGGGAGAATGCATCGAGCCAGGAGCACGTAATGCATTCGCTGATTGATGGCCAGGAGCTTTTAGATGTGAAAACAGGAGTTGGCTACATTTCCATCCTTTTGCTTCTCTCCCTGAATTAGGGAGGAGAGATTCCAGTTGATAACACACATGGATACAGAACGCTGATGCCGAATGGACAGCGGAGAGCTGCCGCTCACTGAAAAGTGAAGTTAGGGGCCATAGGCACCACACGCATCTTGAGGCATTCCTTGGTCGCACGTACCAATAAACCAGCACAAGCCAATTAATGAGGAAAAGAGAAGCCAACTGCCCCCTGCACTGGAGGAACTGGTTTCATCTGGAACAGGACTTCCTTCCTCATTGTTCTTTTCTCCGATATGCTTGCTTTCTTCTAAGACACTACGTGAAGGTGCTAGGGAACGTGCAGACATCATCCCACCAGCCAACACCAGTCTTCTTGCAGCTCCAACCAAATCTACAAGTCTATCCCTGAGGTAGTTTGTGAGACCTAGAGTCCAACGCTCTGATCCATATGTCCCATCCTTGCAGTTACGGAGAGGGTTGCCATATGTTCTAAAAGCACGTGGGCTGAAAGGAAGCCTTAGAAGGGCAATGGGTGTTGGGTGGCAACCAGACGCATCACTGAATCTGGGGGTTCCAGTGTTTTTGCAAAGTGATATCAATGCTCACTTTTTGCTAACCTCTCAAGATCAGTGTGAGAACCAAACACTGTTCTGGCTATAAAAAAGAATGTTTCTTAAGCAACAAACACATTCAACACAAAGGGTCACAGTTGCAAGAGGTCATTATTTCCCATTCTCAAGTCCACACAAGCAGAATCCAGCTGCATGGACCATCTGTGCACCTTGCTGATTAACTACAAAGCCAAGTCAGCTAGGATTACTTCCTCTTGCAGGGCCCCACAATTTCCCCTCATCTTATTTTGGATCAAATGTATAGTTCCCAAAATGCAAATATCTCTCATTTTAATGACTTCTACTGATGTTTTATTGAGCCATTAACTTTAGTAATACTGGGGAACCCTAAGTACCACCTTCTCTCATTTCATAGGCAAAGAAGGCAGGTGCAAATCTCTTTTTACTGCGATCTCAAATGAAAAAAATAGCATAATTTAAAAGAGGAGGTACAAAGAAAGTAAACGCACATTGAAGGATTCCTTGGTTTTGAAATATATGTCAAGCATCCAAAGAATGCTGCATTCTTTGGGCGTCTTCTTCCTGACAGAACCCAGTTTGAATCAAGATTTGTTGCTCATGCCAGTTGATTGGTGTTTAGATAAGCAGATTCCCCCAGGAGGAATGTGGGGAAGGTTGGAGGTAACAGAAGAAGCAGGTTTGAAATCTGTCCCATGACAGCAATAGCTGGGCTTCTTTGATGTGCAAATAATATTTCGGAAAGAAGATGAAAGCTAAGGCATTCTCATGGAGACATTCGGATAGGACTTTTAAGTTGTAAGTTTTAAAAAAAAAATACAGGTGAACTTCCTTGATTTTACAACTCAATTGAGTAGGAAGCTCATCCTTCCCTCCAAACAGATTTGACATAACTTGGTTGGCATTTTGACTACAACCTGAGTGGACATAAAGGTTATGGGCATTTTCATCAGTGTTTGGGGAAAGATGTCTTGGAAACGGATCTCTTAGTAATAAATCTCTGAGCTCTACATGCTTTTCCACACAGAGCACATTTGTATAAATGACGAAAGTGTGTCTGCTGCATATAGGGGGGAAAAACCCTCCTAGGCGAGGCTTCACTTTGCTGAGTGCACAGCTGGCTTGAGTGGGACCCCTGCTGCACATACTCTCAGAGTGACCTGGAATCCTAGGTCACTTGAATTAGGGGCGGGTGGGGAGGGTGGCTGGAGGAACAGGAAAGGCAGAAGAAGAATGGTATTTATTGCATTTGTCAGTGTTTTCAAACATTGTGATAAAGGACTTGAGGAAGGGCTTAGGGAAGAATTAACTGAAGAGATATTGTGAAATTTGAGTATACCATTCTTAATCTAAGAAATTCTTGTTATGAATACTTGGGGTAAGGGTTACACATGCCTGTCTTGAAAATGCTTTCTGGAAGCTACTCATGCACAGTGATGGTTTCATTGGTGGGTTCTCTGGCTAACTTACTGTGACCTCTGTTCCTTCCTCACTGAGGTTATTGGATTTCTTAATATGTGGCCAGAAATAGCTTATGTTCTGTTTTTAACTAGTAAATTTTCATTTAATAGTTACTTGCTTTTTCTTCTGCTTTTTTTTAATTTTTAAATTATAATATTGTTATTAATTCTTAGAGAATAGGTTTTGAGACACACCTGCTCCCTCTGTAGGGCGAAGTCATTTCTCTGCTTTTGGGTTTCTTTGGTTACCTTGTCTTGCTCTGATAATACTTATAGCTTGGCTCTGTCTTAGTGAACTTTCTATTGCTGCGATAAAACACCATGACCAAATGCAACCAAGGGAGTGAATTGCTTATTTCGTCTCACAACTCTCAGGTCGCACTTTATCACTATGAGAATTTAAGGCAGGACTTCAGGGCAGGAACTCGGAAGCAGGAACCTGGAGGCAGGAACTTGGAGGCAGGAACTGATGAAGAGGCCATGGAGAAGTACAGCTTACTGGCTTGCTCTTCATGGCTTGCTAAGCCTGCCATCCAAGACTAACTGCCTAAGGATGATGCTGCCTACAAAGACCTGGCCCATCTTCTGTCAATCATTAGTCAAGAAAAGGTCCCATAATCTTGTGTTATGGAGTGAATCAGTTAGGTGGCAGGAATCAGTTAAGATTCCCCCTTCCCAGATATGTCCAGGTTTGTGTCAAGTTGACAAAATGCAACCAGCACATACTGTGTGCCACAATTTTATAAACACATTGTATCACCCGATATTAGCCCCTGAATATCTTACACTTACTGACATCTAGGAGTTACTCACTGGAGCCTTCAGGCTCCTTTCCTTTTGATAGATCTCTTTATTTCACTGAGTTTTCACAATATTTAAAATGATTTCCCCAGCTTTTAGAAACTAAGATATATTAATCTTATATCCCAATGGCCTTGTTATTATAATAACTAGTGTGCAATGTTGATAGATCCTCTTCACTATCCTTTTGATAGATCTCTTTATTTCACCGAGTTTTCACAGTATTTAAAATGATTTCCCCAGCTTTTAGAAACCAAGATATATCCATCTTATATCCCAATGGCCTTGTTATTATAATAACTAGCATGTGTGCAATGTCTGATCACCCAGTTAAGTCTCTGAAAACCTGACTCATAGTCTCCACATCCTACAGTGCTGCTGTGAAGCAGAGGGGGATGACGGGTTCCTTCTCAGGTGCAGGCTGTAGGCTCCTTGTTCTCTTACCCTGGGCTGATTTGTCATTATCTTTCCTTCGTGGAGCCTGCTAGATATCTAGAGTTATCACTCACTTTCTTACCTTTGAATTCTGCACAGAATTCTGATGTGTTTGTGTTTTTAGAGATTTTTTATTTTATTTTATTTTATTTTTATTTTTATTTTATTTTATGTCACTGTCTTCAGACACACCAGAAGAGGGCACTGGATACCATTACAGATGGCTGTGAGCCACCATGTGGTTGCTGGGAATTGAACTTAGGACCTTTGGAAGACCAGCCAGTGCTCTTAACTGCTGAGCCATCTCTCCAGCCACTGTATCTGATGCTTTTTCAGGTGTTTCGTGAATATTTATAGAATGGCAAAATGAAGAGCTGGAGCACTCCATGAGACGCATGCTTAGGTTACATCTCTGTCTAAGCTACCAGATACGAATTTATAAAAAGAACAAAGGACTTGTATTAGACTTGGCTTCCCCCTGTCAGGAGTTATGAGCTAGTTCCTCATTTTCAGGAGATTCATCCAAATCTCTTTATTAGCCAACTGCCAAGTAGCTAAGCAGTCCTTCTTAGACAAAAGGAAACAGAACCAAACTTGGAAATTCCACATAGCCTGGGTTGTTTCTAACCTCCTCCAAGTTCCTGCCCAGTAGTTTGCTATTCTCCAGAGTTGTCGAGGTTGACTTCAAATAACTTTCCAACAGAAAGCCCCTTGGGGCATAAGCTTTTGTCTAGGAATAACTCCCTGCCCTCCCTCCCTACTTCTTGACTGTTAGGATCATTGGTAATTTTTGGTGTTTTGCTTTTTTTTTTTTTTTTTTTTTTGAGATAAAAATGGAATTGTTTTCAACTCCGATTTCTCTGTCATGAGACTTCAAATCTTTCAATTCAGCTTTTCCTGCCCACCATTCTGAGTCTTTAAGTTTGAGATATAACCCACTCAAGAAAATGTTTGGAGACATGTAAGCATGTAAGGCATTTTGCGATGTTACTCAATGGCTAAGTTTTTTTCTGGTTTTTAATCCCATTAATATTGTTTCCATCAAAATATATTTAGTAAAAAATTAAATATATGTTGATTAAAAATGTGAACATGATAGTCCTGAAGGGTTGAGGCTGTGGCAGAAATGCTGGGACGGTGAGAGTATGACAGTTGTTAGGAAAACACCGAGCTTTAAGATAAAGTCTGAAAGCAGGGTAGGTAAAGTCTGTAGCTCAGTAGGTAACATGCTTGCCTGCCATCCAGGAAATTGTGGGCTGGATCCCATCACTGTATGAGCCAAGTGTGACATGTTTGTAAACTCAGCCTTTTGAAGGTTGGGGACAAGAGAATGAAAAGTTCAGGGTTATCCTCAGCTACACAGGGCTAACCTGGGCTACAAGGGAAAGCACTGTATCATTTGGTAAAGACTGGGGTCCCTCTTCTTTAATGGATGCTGCTCTCTCTTTGGCCTCGGCTGTCAGCATTGTCTTTTCTATTATTTCCTTTTTATTCATGATCATAAACTTGACTCTGAAATGACGTAAGGAGAACACGGGACCCAATGACAGTGGGAGCTCACAGATTGCAGGATATCTAAGATGGTGGGGGAAGAGAGGGATTTATTGAGCTAAAGGAGGACAGGGCTGGCAGCTGAGATAAATACTGTTGTTGACTTCAGAGGACAATGGTGACCATGCTGCTTTTATTATTCCTGGAATCAAATGCTCCATGGCATTTGTCCCATTTCACTCTCTAAGACTACATGCTGGCCACCAAGCCACTCAGTATCGGCCATGATGGTTTGTGTTTGGGTCAACATTTGCTGCCAACAAGATGCCGGGATCTGCATACTTCAGGTGAATAATCTCACCATCAAGTTCCCTCTCCCTGCACACAAACTTAGTCACACTGTGTTTAGGGCACGTGAGTTCACAACCATGGAGTCTAGAAGGGCCGTTTGTGCTCACATCTGTTCTCTCTGTCCCTCAGAACACAAGTGCTTCCTGCTGTATTTTTTGGAAATTTGTCTGTGTACAGCTCTAAGGAGACAGAGCTCAAGGGCTGCCTTCAACAAAACGACGCTCCAGAATGTGGAGGGTTAAGTGGACTGGCTGTGGCTTCTGTAGGCAGCAGAGGCGTTGTCAAGGCCCTGTTGCTTAATTACTTTCCTTCCTATTTTCTCCATTGCATTATCTTGATATCAGAAGAATGTGTTATCATTCACATGTCCTGGGAGGTTTCCCAACCTCTCCCCAGCAGCTTTATAAATCTGAGTTCTTGTTCTTGAAGTGGGGGAAGTTGTTATTTCCCCTGTGAGACGTCTTTGGCTCCCATGCCTGGCTCAGCCCTTTCTTCCCTAGTTTGTTTGGCTTGATTGGTCTCCTCTCACCCTTCAGTTGCTATGCTGCCTCCTCCTAGAGGGCCACCCAAAGTACCCCAAGAAACACAAGTGCCGTGTCTCTTTTGAAACACGCTGTCGGATAGCTTTTCTTCCTACTTATCACAAATGCACTTTTTGTTATATGTCTCCTCCACTAGAGTGAGGCACACTTCCAGGCAGTGCTCTCCTTATTGCTGTACCTCAGGCGGTCAGCAGCACTCTCAGACCTCGGGACTCAGTAAATGGTTCATGAACGTGTGGATGCTCTTGTTGCTGTTTCCCATCACGAATTCTGTCTCACCCTTCAATATTCATTGGGTTCACGAACTATTCGTAAAAGGTCCCCAATGCCTTCTGTAACCAAGACCATCTCATCTTTTCTTCCCATCGAGTCCAAAATCATCGTCTATGTGCCTTTGTATACCAAAGCAAATGGACGATGTCGTAGTTGGGTTAAAGGCCATCCACCATGAGCGGCCTGAATATCTGGCATCATTCCCCACTGTGGTCATCCAACTCTTCTTCTAAATGTAATTTTACTCACATTTGGGAAGACCATCTCTTTCTAATGGCTTTAGTTGTATCCAGATGTGACAAGAGTAAGAAATGAGGAGAGATAGGAAAAACAATGTGTAAGGAGATGACACACTTGGATCTATGGGGCATCTACGTTAAGTATCTATAAAACCCATACATGTATGTCTGTATATACATACACATATACATGTATATATATATGTATATTCAGACATATACATGTATATACATATGTGTATGTAATGTATACATATATTTACACACATATACATCCATATATACATGTAAATACATACATATACATATGATATCCTGGGGATAGCAACTGAATACAGCATAATAAGACGCAAAAAGACTAGACACAAATCCTCATATCGAGGGATCCCAGTAAGAGGAAAAGGGTCCCGAGTGCAGGAAAAAGAGTAAGAGACATTGCAACTCCTACTGTTAGGAGTCCCGAAAATCTCAGGCTCCACAACAATAACATACATGCAAAGAACTTAGCAGAGGCCCATGCAAGCTCTCTGATTGCTGCATCAGTCTCTGTAAGCCCCTGTGAGCTCTGCTTAGTTGATTCTATGGGCCATGTTCTCCTGGTGTCCCAGCCCTCTAGCTCTGCCAATCCTTCCTCCCCATCTTCTCCGGGGTTCTCTGAACTCTGTCTAATATTTGACTGTAGGTCTCTGAACCTGCTCCAAATATGCCAGAAGAAACCTCTCTGATGATGGTTGGGCACCAATTTACGAGGATAGCAGAATTTTACTGACTTTTTTTGTTTTTTTTTTGCTAAAATCTTAGTGCAATAGACAGCACATCAGTCTCAATCTATAAAACTCTTCATGTGACATTGCACTTCTCCATGCTTCCAGCCACAGAATAAAACGATCTTTGGTAGATACATAGAAGTGCAGACATAGATTGCATAAGGCTCCTCAGATTCCACAGTTAAAAGGAGTACCAGTAATTGCTTCTCATGTAGCTGCCTAGTCATGTATTGACTGAGATATTGATCACTCTTTGTGGGTAAATTCCATTGTTTGGAGACCTTGGAGTACAGTTTGATATTGACATGTGCTTAGGTAACGGTTCTTCTTGAAATCATGTTTCCGGGTGCAATAGTTGATCCCTAGCATCTCCCGGTCCTACATAGTTGCTCTTTAGATTCATCGGTGTTTACAAAAAGCATAAACAGGTCAGGAATATTTAAGCAGAAGACTTTACAAACAAACAAACAGACAAACAAACAAACAAACAAACCTCTAACAGACTTGGGAATTCTCTGATTAACAGTGACCTACAGTTTTGCATGTTTTCAGCAATTAGTTTGAGCTGACAAAGAACTACTCCTGGACCAAGCTGCCCTGTTAGCATTCTCAGCCCTCTGTCCTGTTCACACATACATTTGAGCTTGAGTGTATTCTGAGGTATATAAGCATTTACTAACCTTTGGTTTTCTTTGTTTATTTTTTTTTCTTTTTTCTTTTTTCTTTTTTTTTTTTTTTTCGGAGCTGGGGACCGAACCCAGGGCCTTGCAGTTGCTAGGCAAGCGCTCTACCACTGAGCCAAATCCCCAACCCCTCTTTGTTTATTTTTAAGGAAGGAAATCTTTGTAATCCTTTTTCCAAAAGGCCCTCTGCTCAGCAGCAACGATTATAACTGCACAATTATCAAGGGGGCAATCTATGTCTTGATGACGCTTAGATGAAAAGCTGTTTGTTTCTCTGGGTTTCCTTTTTTCTCTCAAAATAATCTCGTTGCTCAAATCCCAACATGTGATCATTTTCCTCTCCTTTGCTTCATGAGGGAGAAGGCTCATTTAGAGACATTGACCAGATCTCCCTTGATTTTTCTCAACAGGTATTTAATTGACACATCATCGGTGCTAGATCTCTGCTTCATGCCAGGGGTATAGCTGGGAATGCTATATATGTGCCCTTTATGAAACATGGAGACCACTATAAAATATCTGTGTTACTGTGGACATATATGTGAGAGGCACAGGATCTAATACAGGGGTGCAAATTCGGTCAGAAGAGTGTTCCTGGAGAAAGTCATGTTTAAGTATTAGGATAGGAATTAGCCAAAGGGCTGGGGGAAACATATGGATCCCAGACAAAGTTAGAATTGTTGGGGTGGAGAGAGACACCCTCCAGCCCTTGAGGACTCTGTTGGGGAGCATTGACAGGCAGGGGGAGCACCTTCTGCTTAATGAACAAGGCAACAGAAGCTCAGAATTGTGTTTCCAAAGCCATGGTTGAGAATGCATTAGGAAGATGGTGCCTTTGACCTCCGACAGTGGGTTCTGTGAACCGTTACCTCAACACTCTTAAGGCCTGGGCCCTGTAGTTTCTCATGTTTTGTGTTTTTAATTCATGTTGCTCTTTCCCTGTTTGCCTCACAGTCCTGTTTTCTCCCTAGTTTTCCTTCCAGCTTGCTGTGTATTTCTGCCATCTTCCTAGAGCTGTTGTGGATTTTCTGTCATTTGGAAATACACAGTGACAAGGTCATGAACTTCTCAACCCGCCCCATGGAACCTTTCTATCCAAAAGTTAGCTTCAAAGCCTAGTTGGATGTAGTTAATGCGAAGCAAAGTCAACAAACATTTCCCTAGAGTCCTGGCACCGGAAAGCCTTTTTCTTGTCCCCTTTGCTCAACTCCCTGCTGGTCAGGCAGCCTGAACTTCTACCTACCCTGCCCCACTGGCAGCTCTCTCGTCATGTCCTGGGTGATCATAGAAAGGCAGGGCGGGATCCTAGGGCCTGAGAAGGTACTTAAAACACAAACTCCAACCCCAGGTCCCCTGAAGAAGCTCTCTTTCTTTTCCAACAGGGTTGTTTGCTTCCCCCCTTGAAATGTACTTACGTTAGTGTTTGACACACCTGGGTTCTGCTCTGAGTAGCAACAGCCACTGGCCATATGAACCAAGAAACCATCTTCTTTTGGCCTGGTTTCCTTTCCTGTCAGGTAAAAATGACAAGCTCCATTTTGCCTACTTCACTGGGTTCTTTGGAAGAGGAGGAAATTACTCTATAGATCAATCATTTCTGAAACATGTATTGATTGCTCAGCCATCTGCCAGTCTCTGGGGTCATAAAAGCCCTTGCTCAGCTGTCATGGGTTATGCAATATGGCAACTTCAGGCAGAGAAACCCACCTCTGGCTGGGCCAGGTTAGGTGTGTGTTTTGTTTCACTTTCCATATGTCTGACCTGGTCCCTAACAGATACTTTTACTCAACTATGAGCTATTACTCAACTATAATGAGCAGGTCTCCAAACCATAGACAAAGAGGAGATGGTCCCAGTGTGTAAAAAATCTAACAATCTTATCCAAGACTCCTACTTTTATGTTGCACAGTTTCCTCTTATCCAAGACTCCTAGGTCTGGGCAGATCCACCGCATACACTGTCCCATTCTTCCCAAACAGGACCAGGTTATCCTCCCACCATGGTCCTCCTCTCCTAGTCTCTCCTCCCCTCCATTTGCCCAAACAGCTCTTGGACAAATGGATGAACAAGACAAAAGGGGAAAGGAACTGATCTATGGAGTCATGGACTTTGAACAAGAGGGAGAAGCTTTGGGGAGAAAACATGGGGATTTGCGGTGGTTAGAAGAACCCAGTGCAAAACAGATGGGACCCAGTGTAAGGCATTACAGCAATTTAAGGAAGGCTTATTTCAAGGGAGGAGCCACAAAGAGGCTGCAGCCACCCAGGATCTCACAATAGAGGTGAAGTGTGTCCCCACATGAAAAACAGGTTGTTGTTACCTGAGATAAAAGACCCAACTTAGAAACTTTAGGAAGAAGGAACTGGAAGATAGAGAACTGCTCATAGTTCCTGCCCTTCCCTCTCCCTAAATCCACTTACCTTGAGAGACATCAGTTCATAGGAGCAGAAGAGGACATTTAAAACCTGTGTCCAACGCTGACCAGTCCCCAGAGGGCTCTCAGAGTGGCCTCTGCTCATTATTTATTGCTGGACTATCTCACATGACTCTCAGGCTCCATCTCTGTCACCCCAGTCAGAGTTTCACTTGGGTTGGTTATTTTTAGAACAGGGTGACCCATTGGGGATCGTTACACCCAGTTCCCTAGTTTCAGAAAAGGGCCAGGTGACTCAGGATTTCCCATACTAGTTAAGGCTACACACTTCCTACCAGAGTTGATTTGAATGGCAGCTTCAGGTAGCTGGACCAAGGAACCCTCTATTGCCTCCACCTTCCTCCGTAGTGGCTTCTGCAAGGTGCCTAGCTGGCCTCTTCCCTGCAAAATGACCTCTTAGGCATTGTGGATGCAGGCCAATTTTACCTTAGAAGCAGGGGCAACCCCCATGAATCTTTGCAAGTTGGTCTTTGCAAACTCGGAAACAGCCTTAGAAGGTTTGGTGTCGTTATTGGCTCTTAGACACTCACAGATATGCATGGAGCTTGAGACAACACACACTGTTGTGAAAATTAGCAGCACATGGTGTAAAGCCCTGCTTCTACCTTTCGGGACCGCATACTGAACTTCATTCACATTGGTGCCTCCTTAGAGGAAGGCATTAGAGATGATTAGATATGGTGCTGAGTGTTGGAGGATTCTGCCTTTGGTCAGTCTGGGATTGGCCCATTTTGCTCTGTGGAGGGTGGCTTTGTTTTTCTCCAGATGTGGTTCCAAGGGCATGTGATTTATACAGGTATACACGGTGCAATATCAAGAGGGCTCCAGATGTGCACTGCACTTGCGCTCTCTCGCTCTCTCTCTCTCTCTCTCTCTCTCTCTCTCTCTCTCTCTCTCTCTCTCTCTCTCTGTCTTCCCCCTTTCTTTCTTATTTTACTGTTTGATTGTTTCATACATTTCTATAATGAATAGGATTTCAGGGACTCTAAAATGTGTGTGTGTGTGTGTGTGTGTGTGTGTGTGTGTGTGGTGGGGGGGGTCATATCTCTTCAAACTAGCCCTGCACAATGAATGGTATAACAATGGATAGTAAAATTCAGGTTGCTAATCCTCAATTTTAACCTTTTGGGTATCAACATGAAATAACATGTATAAATACCATGAGGGGTTAAGAGGTCATGGAGAGAGGAAAATAAAGGACATTTTGGGATAATTACTGCCACTTTGGCAGTCTCCTCCTATAAGAAAACACATGCTTTTATTTTATTTTTTTTACAGAGCACCACAAATAATGTTAGCATCCCTCTCTTTAAGACCTTAGTATTTAATTTCTCAAGTTCTCCTATTCAAATAGGATTGGTGTTTTTGTTTTTTTTTTTTAACATTCTGGCTATTTTTTGAGTCACTCTTCCTGTCTAACCATGTTTCTTTCAAATGCGACGTTATTTTAATTAGTAATGTTTAATTTACCAGGAACCGTATTAGTTTGTTTAGTCTGCCATAGCAATGTATTTTAGCACCCTGGGTGGCTTACACAACAGGAATGTATTTCTTCACTGTTTTGGAAGGTGGAAGTACCAGAGCTATTATTGTCTTCTGAAGCTCTTCTCTGGCTTTTCAGCTCCTCATGTATTGCTGGGACCTATATTGACCCTCTTCGACACGCCCATCCGTCCACCACTCCTGCATGTACACAGTGGTTCCTCTTCTCCTTCAAGCCAATTGTATTGTGTCTTACCAATCTGACCTCTTTTAATCTTAACTACCTTTTAAAGTCCCTATCTTCAAGCACAGTCATAGGCTTGGGGTTAAAGCTTTGACAAACAAATACAGGTAGAATTCAGCTCCTACAGAGGACTTACGTTCCCTCTCTTTTTGTGGTAGCCTTGATGTAGTAGCTAGTACTAATTTTTTGTGAGCTTATTTCTTCATTAATTTAATAAATACTTGCTGAATATTTAATAAATCCCAATTACTGGAATAGGTACTGAAGATACGATGCCAAAGAAGGCAGGTAGGTTCCTGTCAGGGAATTAGGTACTGCTGGGAGAGATAGGGCCAAAAGATCAAGCAAATAGAACAATTACAGACTGTGAAAAGTACAAGAACAAAAATACACAGTACTTTGGTAGTAAATTAAGTGGCTAATGTTTTGAATAAGATTGTCAGGGAAGATCTCTGAGGGGACAGTTCTCCTAGATTATGCAGAGAGAACAATCCCTTAACACAGAGTGATGGAACGGGAAGTAGCAAGTGCAAAGATTCAGAAGTAGTAACACGCTCAACGAGTTGCTGCTGGTGACTAAGTGACCTTGTAACTTGTACATCTTTTTATGAGTATGGAATGAAATTGGCAGGAACAAGCCACACAGGGCCTCCTCGGACTTTAGAATCTAGTCTGAATGTGATGCAAAGTTTCCAAAGTAAGTGATATGTGTGACATTCTATAGTGTCAAGGACAGAGTGATAGGAGGACATGGGTACCTAAGTGCCACAGGTGTCTACTGTTCATGCACTTTTATCAGGCAGGACTGGATGGGCAAAGGCTGCCCCCTGCTGTCCGTGTCCCTTTAAACTCTCATTTGAGGATCTAAAGTTCTCTCTCTCTCTCTCTCTCTCTCTCTCTCTCTCTCTCTCTCTCTCTCTCTCTCTCTCTCTGTCTCTGTCTCTGTCTCTGTCTCTCTCTCTCTCTCTCTCTCTCTCTGTCTGTCTGTCTCTCTCTTTCTGTTTCTCTTCCCTCCTCTCTCTCCTCTTCCCTCTTCCTATTTACCTCAACTATATGTTTATTGTACAAAATCATGAATTCCATTCTGATGTTTAAAATTGTTCATAAGTGGAGGCCAGAAAACAACTTTTTTAAAAAGTATAGAATAGAGTTTATTCAGGGCATGGGGAGGGAAGGTAAGAGAGTAGTAGAGGCAGAGAGAAAGAGAGGGAGAAGTAGAGAAGTAGAGAAGTAGAGGTCGGCCATGAGCACGTGGAGAGAGAAGGGGGAAGGGAGTGCGGAGAGGGGGCAGGAAGGCAAGGGCTAGAGAGGAGCAAGAGAGCAAGAGAGAGCAAGAACCCGAAAACAGCTCTTGACAGTGCCCTTCTACCACAGTGTGTTTCAGGGACTGAACTCATGTAACCTGGCTTACAAATTAAGTGCGTTTAACAGTTGAGCCATCTCACTCCCTCACAGGGACTTTTTCCGTACATGCATATCATGCAATTTCATCACATTCACACTTCTGTGTTACCATTTCTTTCCATTTTCCTAAATAGTTTCTTTTCAACTTTCATGTCACACATGGGTGTGCACGTGCATGCACAGGCACGCTCTCTCTCTCTCTCTCTCTCTCTCTCTCTCTCTCTCTCTCTCTCTCTCTCTCTCACACACACACACACACACATTTGAAATCTGGATTCTGTTTACATTTGTCTTTTTGAACTTGGCTTTTGGCTTAGTTCACTTAATATGATCACTCAGTTCACTTTCCTACAAATGACACAATTTCATTCTTCTTTTATGGTTGAGTAAAACTCCACTGTGTAGATGTACAACTTTCTCCTTTATCTGGCAGGTTTGTCAAGGAACAGAGAGGTGGACTCCATGTCTAGCCTATTGTGGATATTGTAGGAGTACACATGGGTGTTCAGGTGTGAATAGTGTAGTAACACACATAGATGTGCAGGTGTGAATAATGTAGTAATACCCGCGAATGTGCAGATTTCGATAGTGTCGGGATACACATGGATGTGCAGGTATCAATAGTATAGTAATACACGTGGATGTGCAGGTGTGAATAGTGTTGGAGTGCACGTGGATGTGCAGGTGTGGATAGTACAGTAATACATATGAATGTGCAAGTGGGGATGGTAGAGTAATACACATTGATGTTCAGGTGTCAATAGTACAGTAATACATATGGACAAGCAAGTGTCAATAGTGTAGGAATACACATGGGTGTGCAGTTGTGGAGAGTATAGAAATATACATGGATGTGATGTATGTGCAGGCATTTCTATAGTTCGCTGATTTGGATTTCCTCTGGTATATAGTCAGGAATGGGATAGTCGGATCATGTGTTGATTCTGTTGTTAGCTTTCGGACTCTCCACAAGTGCCTGTACTAGTTTACATTCCCATTAACAGTCTGTATGTGTTCCCACCCAAATTCTGACAACAGGAAGGGCCAAAATCCTTCAATCATGTTTCCAAATACACACAAATATTTTCCTTAATGAGAAAAATGGGCAGAAAGGAACTTTGAGCCAGTTGGATGAGTATTTTCTGGGAAGCAAGTTAAAAATGACATAAAATGATTTTTTAAGAGTAATTTTTTTTCTGAAAGATTATATGTGCTCCTAACAGAAACAATATTCAGGAAACAGAGAAGAGAAAAAGAAGGACCAACAACTATTCTAGAACTTGCTATTTAAGATGAAAAGTGTAAGTTAATGCATGATGAACATTGCTTCAGCAACTCTGTGCACATGTGTCATCTGAAATATATTCAATGTAAATCCTTCTGTAGTTAAAACATTACAGTTTAAAAGTTGTTTTAATTTTAAATGCATGGATTGTCTCAGTGCATTAAAACATGGGCCAGCAAATCATTTTTATAATGGGTCAGAGAGCAAATGTTTAAGGTTTGTTCTGTGGGATAAAACATCTTGGTCCCAACCTATGCTTCTCTGCACTTGCAGCGTGAAGCATTCGGAGACAGAGTGTAAGCGAGACAGTGCTGGGTTCCAGTGTTCAGTTATCAGGAAGGGGCAATGCACCAGGTCTGGCCCACAGCAGGAAGGGGCGGTGCGCCAGGTCTGCCTGAGGCACAGATACAGGAGAGTCACCATGTGTTTCCTTCTCCACATTTTTATCTGTCGTTTTCACTTCGTTGGGGTTTGTGGCCTATTGTTTAATATGGCCATTGTGTCCATACAGGATCCCCTTAGTTGTGATATTAAAGGTACACCATTTTCCACAGAGTTCTGCCTTCGTGAGTTCCTTATTAAATCCTCTTTTTCTTCAAATAAGACTGTCAGGGAGTTTTAAGTTGCCTTTGTTTTGAAAAGAGATCAAGGGACATATATTTCCCCAGCTTCCTCATATCAAAGAGCAGCCTTTTATCTCTGGTCTCTATAACACCTTTGACTGACATTGTATTTATAAGTACCCTAGTCTTGCTACCTTGTCTGTGGGCATTGCCAAAGCCAAGGAAACTCTTGAAAATGCCTGGTTTCTCCCTCTAGTGGCTGATTTGTGTGTTTCTGAAAGTTTTATCTGGATTCTTCTTTTTCCCCTTCATCTTCTTGTCCCCACTCCCTTTTTATTGAAATCAGACTTTTCCTCACATAGTAAATCCTGATTACAGTTTTCACTGCCTTTTCCTCTCCCATCTTCCTAGCTCCTGTCCCATCCAGATCCACCCCCTTTCTGTCTCTAATTAGAAAACAAAGAGGCTTCTAGGGGATAATCATTAAGAAAAAGAAAATCGAACACATCAAAATAGGGCAAAAGAAACAATCAAATAAACAAACAGAAAAGATCCCAATAAAGGCATAAGAAACAGATATAAAGACAGAGACCCACTCATTCACACACTCAGGAATTCCAAAAAAATAACCCCACTAAACTGAAAGCTATAATATATACACAAAGGACCTGTGGGGTAAATAGGGAAAAAATAAAGATAAAAATAAAATAAGATAAAATTTCATTCAATAAATAAATGAAATCCTGTTACAACATTATGAGACAAGGAACCTGCAAAGTTGCCATTGAGTTTGTTTTCATTTAACCATCTACTGCTGGGCATGGGGTCAACCCTGAAGAGTAGGTTGGTTCCCCATGGAGACTCCCTTGGGGAAAATCAAATTTTCATTTGCAAGTGGTTATCAGTCGAGACAGCTTTGGGTTAGGGATGGGGCATGTGTCCGTTTCTCTCAGCTCTAGGACCCTATCTGGTGTGGACTAAAAGCCTTGCCATTTCTCCTGAATCTGAATTCTACAAACAATGGCTTTGTCAATTGTCCTACTGGTCAACCTCAGGTCCTGGGCAATCTCAGAATGGCTGTGTTGAAGTACACATTCAATCAGGATTTCACTCATTCAGGCTTCCTCCACTTCCTACAGGCATGATGCTTTATTACAGAAACCTAAGCATGACCTTTTTCTCCATCTTAGCCTTTTTGACTGGGGTAAGAAGAAATCTCGAGTAGTTTTGATTTGCATTTCCTTAATTGCTAATAATATTGGACATTTTAAAAAGATATTTCTTAGCAATTTTTTTATTTCTTTTCAGAATTCTGTTCAGATTTATAGCCCACTTAAGTTTTAAAAAAATTTTTGATAGGGTTGTTTCTTAATTATATATATATATATATTATATAATATTTCTGGATATTAATCATCTTATGGGTAGCTAGTAAAGATTCTCTCATACTACATGGATTTCTTCTTTATTTGATTGTTTCCATAGTTGTGAAGAATCATCTTATTTTGAGTTTCCATTTGTTAAATGTCAGTGTTAATTCCTGAGCAAACTGAGGCCTATTCAGAAAGTCCCTTCCTACACCTGTATGTTGTAAGTACTGCCAGTGTTTTCTTCTAGAAATTTCACACTGAGTCCTTGATTTTTGTGCAAGGCAGCGAAACTAGACACGGGTCTGATTTCACTCTTGTACATTGGACTTTCCATTTTCCCAGCACTATCTGTTGAAGATGCTGTTTTCCCTTCTGTGTGTTTTTGGTCTCTTTTTCAAGTGGTCACTTGCTGTAGTTATGCACACTCATTTAAATCTTGGTAAGGGTTTATTTAACCAGTTTAACCAGGGGATTTCTCAGTTCTGATCATCCTACAAGAATTTTCAGCTGGGGTCGTAAGGTTTTTTTTTTTTTTTTTTTTTTTTTGCTTTTGTGGGTTGTTCATTTGTTTTTGTTTTCCAGTACTGGAGACTGAGGCAAGCACTCAGGTGCATGGGTATTCTTTTAAGACATCTGTGAACCCCATTTTTCTTCCCAGGGTATTTTCTTAGGTTGTGTCTTTGAATTCCCTCTTGGCTTGTCTTACAGTCTACTGCATGCACCAAGGGTCCTCACACATTTTTTTCTCTGTATATTTTATCTTGGCTTTAGTCACTCTGTTTTCCCTTTTTTTTTCTGTCATTGTCCCCATCAGTATTTCCATGACGCCTTCCTTCAATTTCACCTTTCATTCCTTTGTCATTTATCAGCTGTTGCATTTGAAATAATTTTTGTGACTTTTTAAAAATATTTTTTCTTAAATAGGCAGTCTTTTCTTTCATGATAGTCTGTGTTTTATAATTTTCTCAGAGGTCTTGCTTAGATTCATATTTTATGTGTATGGATGTTTAGCCCACATGGATGTGTGTGTTGCATGTCTGTTTTTCATGGAGGTCAGAAGAGAATATTGAATCTCCTGGGGTGGAATTACAGATCGTTGTGAATTGTATAGGTGCTGGGAACTGAACCCAGGTCCTCTGCATGAGCAAGAAATGCTTTTACCCACTGAGAATCTCTCCAGTCATGGATTAATAGTTTAATGAATTTCTCTCTGTAGTGAAGGTTTTATAAAGAAACTTGAGTTTCACATTTGGTTTTTCTTTGCTTACTGAGAGAAATTCCCCCACCCCTTCTTTTTCTATCTTGATAAGTCACTCATGCTTCTAGTAGTCAATTTGCATACTTTTGTAAATTCTATTTTGTGTGTTCTTGACTAACGAGGTGTAGCTTTACTCATAGTGTTTCAATAAGGGTGTAGATGACCCTACTTGGTTACATCTCTCTTCTTTTGGACCTATTTTTTCTTTCCTTTATTGAGATGCTGAGTTGACTACTGAAAGTGGTTTTTTTTTATATAGTTTTTATTATTAACATTAATTTGAATTCTTCATATTTTGTTGACAAACTCTTCTGTTGAGATACGGGCTGGCCTGAGAGGTTTTATTAATTAATTACGCCAGGGTCTATTTCTTTTCGTAGTTACCAAATCTTAAAGACTGGCTTAAATTGTACCCCCTTCCATTGTGGTTGCAGCTAATATGTTACCTTTAACAACATCTATTTTATCAGGCACGGGAGATATTTCTGTGGTCTTAAAACACTCTTCTGCCCTTACATGGAGGTTAAGTATTGAAGCAAGAGTCTAGCACTTTGGTAGAGTTGAGTTATGAAAACAAACAAACAAAAAAGACCAGATTTTTATTTTTAATTCCTCTTCTCTTTACATTCTAAGTGTTGATGATGGGACAGTAGGGGCCGCTCAACCATTAAAAACAATCAAAATGCATGAACAATTTAATTGAATAAGGGCACTGCCGTTTTCAGGCCATTAGAGGGCAGATCTTGCTA
Organism: Rattus rattus; assembly: GCF_011064425.1. Classification (NCBI taxonomy): domain Eukaryota; kingdom Metazoa; phylum Chordata; class Mammalia; order Rodentia; family Muridae; genus Rattus; species Rattus rattus. The sequence goes on along the minus strand of NC_046168.1, from coordinate 69,704,728 downwards.
ATTTTATAGCAGTACTCACTACTGTCAAAGGAATCTTACAGCAGCTCATATAACTGTCTGCAAAGTGTGTAAAAGCTACAGACTAGAAGGGAAATGAGACTGGGTTATCTGGGCAGCAGGGACTGCTCATTAGTAAAAGGGTTCATGTTTCTTTCTTGCCTTCTGTGTCCTCCCAGGGAAGAGGTGACTTTTGTCAATCTTCTAGCCATGTTGTCACTATTTGGAAACTGTCAATCCAAGTCCTTACTTATCCATGTTACTCTATCCAGCTACAGAAAGGTGAACTGACAGGACATGAGGCAGGTTTCTGCTGACCTGCTCATTAAAGATGGAGACCTCGGATGGAGACCACGTCCATGGCTCCCAGGCTCACACACACCTGTCCAGGTCACGGAGTGTTTACTGCTCACATTGTGTTTTCCAGACTGAGGTCACAGCTGACAGGAAGAAGTAAATGAAAATTTCTCCCTTTGGAGCCAATTCCATTCTGAATAATTATTCTGGACAGAGTCTCTTTTGTTCGCAATATAAGGATTTTTTTTTTTCAATGAAGAGTCTATAACCTTCTGTTGCCGGCAGCAATATGGTGGTGCCATTGCTAAGTCAAGTTTCCTCCTGTTACTCACTCACATCTCCCTTATATTGTTTTTCAGTCTCTTTAGCAGCTGAAACTTTGCCTTCCCTCACTTAGAGTGCCTCAGCCTCAACTCTTCGCTGACACATTTAATAGTCATTTAAGATACTAGCCATAGTCATTGATCTTGAAGAAAATCTTATGAAGAATATCTTATGAGGATGAGAAAAAGATGGTCAGGAGATGGCCAGAGAATGGATGGAAATTAGCCAGGAGATGGTCAGAAGATTGTCAGGAGATAGCCCAGAGGGTGCCAGGAGATAGCCCAGAGGTGGCCAGGAGATCACACTCTAGAGTAAAAGGTGATCAATGACAGCCAGAGGAGATTTGTTACAGGGTGGAACTATGACAATTCTCAGGACTGATAAGAAAGAGGACTTCCCCCACAGATCACGGGCATTATAGAACAGACAAAATCAAGCACAGGGCCTCAGAAGCGTCCAGAGGCTATTGGTTAGAGAGATCTCCTTAAATGCCAAGGGACCTTGAGAATTATGGCTACATAGCATTAGGGACTTCCTGATTGGCTTCCCATGGATTTATATCACCTAAAATAAGCTCAAACGGTGAAGGTTAAGGGCACCTTCTCGAGAAGTCCACAGGACTGTGGCTGCATGGTGTGCTGCTTGGTAGTTTGACAGCTTGACACAAACCTAGAAATCACTGTGAAAAGGGAATCTTACTCGAGAAAATATTTCCATGAAGTGGTCCTGTGGCCAAGTCTGGAAGGCATTGTTTTAATTAGTGATTGAAGTGGGAGGGCCCAGCTCAGTGACACTGGCGCCATCCCTGGAAAGAGGGCCTGGGTGGTCCAAGAAGGCAGATGGAGCCAGCCGTGAAGACCAAGCCACCCCTCCATGGCTTTTGCTTCCATTTCTGTCTTCAGATTCCTGTTTGGAGTTCCTGCTTGGACATCCCTTAGTGATGGCGTGTGACCTGAGAGTTGGAAGTTGAAATAAACTCTTTGCTTGCTACATACTATACAGCTTGCTCCCAGGACCCAGGCTAGTGAAGGTGATGAGGAGAAGAAAGGAGAAGCACATAGACAGGCACAGTGAAGCAGGCTAGGGTTCACTAATGTCCACCACCACGACCTCAGAGCGTCCATTAGGTACAGCACAGGGAAGAGTTAGCTAGTCTCAGTAGGAAGTCTATGCAAGACAGCAGGCTCAGGCTGTAAACATCAGGCAGAAGGAGGCTATAGTTGCTGGTCTTAGTGCAAGTATCAACCATTTATAAACACTCTTGGACTCCCAAGAAAAACTGCTGAGTCTGACCATGTGGGTAACAGCTCTGTCAATAGTACTATGGTCACAGGCCTTGGGTGTCCTTGATTTGGGCATGCGCATGTCCAAAAGCACATTCAGTCAGGACTCAAAGCTTCCTCCTCTCTCTGTGTTTGGTGTTTTATCACAGCAAAAGAAATTATGAATAAGTCGCATGGTATAGAATAATAAAGTTTCACAGTGTCAAAAAGTTCCGTGCAGACTGCAGGGGAGTAGAGGTCTTACATAGCTGTGAACCCTATGATCTGCGGTAGCAACCTGTCTAGCAAGGTGGGCCCACTTGTGCAATAGTGGTTGGTACCTCTGTAATGGAGGCGAACTGCTGTTCTCTGAAAAGTCCATGTAGGAGAGGTTATAAATCCTAGAGGGGCGAACTATATCTGGTTGTTTAGCTAAATTGATACGGCAGCACATTACCTGCTAAGTATGAATGCTTGTAATTAATGGACAATTGCTACTCTCAACCTTAGTCAGAAGAGGTTTATTTTTTTCTTTCCAGTGAACTGTGGTGAATACAGACTTGTGGCTGCAAAAGGTCCTGAGTAAAAGTGATGGTTGAATGTTCGGCCATAAGTAAGATATTTATTTATATGCTCTCCTAGGCTCAGGAAATACTGTGGAAGAGAAAACAGAGAGAATGTTAGAGGCAGAAAATAGAAAGGGCTGTGAAAATGGCATTTACTGGTCAATATGCCACCATAGTAATTACAAATTTTGACAATTGCATATGATTGCACTGGGCCTACACAAAAATGACTTTATTGGCCGCTAGCCATGGATGGAGGAGGCAGTTCTGGGATTCCCACTTCTATTGATAAGCAGGGAAAGGGGGCGACATTAAGTTCAGTTGGATACCCACTGTGTATTAGACTTCAGTGCGTTGGTCCAGCCCAATGGTCAGACAGATGGTCCTCATTAAGCTAAATGAATTACAAAATAAAACTAGGAATCCTGGGTCTTAGAAAAGGATGTGGAAAGAGGATGGGGAATTCATGTGGATGAGTGATGTGATAGGATGCAGGAGTGATTAAACAGAACACATTATACACATATATAAAACTTTACAGGACAAAACCTAATAAAAATAAGAAGAACTAGGGAAAAGTGTTGTTGTTTATTTAAAATAAAGTAAGATAAGTGAGGCTCAGGATAGAACTCTGTAGTAGAGCATTTGCTAAAACAATACAAACATAGTCCATGGTCTATATTAGTGGGTGAAGAGCTCATTCAAAATTTAAACTTGGTTTTTAAAGATTTATGTTAAAAAACATTTTATGTGAGTAGATATTTTGTCTGCATGTTCATCTGTGCATCTGTGGAGGCCAGAAGAAGGCAATGAGTCCCCTTAAACCGGAATTATTGGCAGTTGGAAGCCACCATGTGTATGCTGGGAATTGAGCACAGGTCTTCTGGCAGAGCAACAAGTGATCTTAACCAACAAATCACCTCTCCAGCCTCTTATATGAATTTTTAAAAATATATTGTTAAATTTTTTTATGTGAAGGAAAGTACAAATAGTAAGGCACCACATGAGAGAATATTGTGAACCAACCAAGACAATGGGAGCTAACAGACCATTAATATTTTATACTTGCTAAATTAAACAAAAGGTTTAAGGAACTATCCACCCTACCCTTTTTGCTAAATTAAAGTCATCAAGTTTATGACCTCCAGGATCAGTTTAATTGGGATTGAGAAAACTTTTGAAAAAAAAATTATTTCCACAAACAGTCAGAGCAGTTTTCATTTTTAAAGCCTATGAAACCTATGTCAACTTTCATATTTGTAATATATATTAGTGCAGGAGCCTTTCTGCCTCTTAGGCCCAAGGAGAGTTTCTCTTTAAGACAATGGGTCACAGTTTGACAACTCCCTGTGACTTAGCTAATTCTAGTAATAACAGTCATACAATATGAGTCACACATTAAATATCCTGGAGGCCATATTTACAGTAAAATATCTTCATTTTTGTGGAGACTGAATCCAATTGGGATCTTGTGTTTCATCTGACAATCTTCCTGCAAGTACATGTGTTTAAAACCTTACTTTCCCTGAAGGAAACCTACTGAATTGTCTCGAAAAATCTCTAGCTCCAGGCAATTGTGCTAGGCAAATGTCCTTCCTTGAACTATGAGGTTCATAGGCCAGGGAACATTTCACATATGTGAACTCCACCAGGGATCCTGAGTCTAGACTCTCCAGTGACCATTGTTGTGTGGGTCTTAAGCTTCAAACTACAGCTCAAATGACTTCTGGGGTTGATGGGTTCTTCATCTGGCCAAGACTATGGTGGAAGAAAAAGCATTTAACTTCTCTGAAGCTCAGTTTCTTCATATATAAAGCATACGATATTCTACCTTACTGGGTGAAAAGGAATACATAATTATTCAAAATTAAAATGAAATAACACAAGCAAAAGAGGGAAAAGGGAAGTACAAAAGGTAAATTAAAGTGACTACTCAAATGGGAACGGGCTACCTTGGAGGGATGGGCTACCCAGGTACAACTGGGCTATACAGGTGGGAAAGGGATACCCAGGAGGGTATAGACTACTTAGACAGGATGGTTGTGGTACTTCTTGGTGTGTCACCCTTTGTAGCCTGTGCAGAATGAAAGGAAGAGTGAATGTTTCATCTGTGCCATACTTCAGAGTACTTGTAAAATGGTCCTGCCATTATTTCCACTGCAACACTTTGAACAGCCAAACAGGGATCTTTTCTTTATTTGAGATTGGTTAGTTAATACACTGAGAAATGACCAAAGCAGTCTGTTGTAACCCCAACTAGACTCTATGTGGTGATGGAAAGCCAGAAGAAAGGGGGTTGGGAGGCAAAGGGAAAAGTCACCACTGACTTCACAATGAACAAATACTGGACTGCTCAATGAGGTTACAACTTGATGGCATGATTCTCCCACTGAAGAAATTGTGTATTTGAGTCAGAACATGCAGAAAAACCAACCTAGAAGGTTCATCACTGCTGGCTAGCTTTCATAATGCTGGAAGGTACTATCATGCTACCAGAGGAGACAAGGGATCATCAGTCTTAACCTAGGGGCAAACACTGTGAGGGCCAATAATGACTGGCCTGGCCAGGCACAATTCCTAGTGCAACAGTGGTATGATTGACATATGAGTAACCAACCACTCTCTTAATGTATTTCAGGCCCACTCCACAAGTTGAAACTCATACATGGTAACCATTATAGGGGTCAAGAACCTGTGGTAGATAGATAAATCATTGGCCCTAGGGATTACCACTATTATCACTCTGTCAAATGGTCGTAGTATTAAACTAACTCCTAATGATTAATATTTATATTCATAGATTAATACACCTCTTAATCCTCAGCAGAAAACCCTTTTTTAAGCTGGGCATAGTACCACATGCTTTTAATCCCAGCATTCAGGTTGCAGAGGCAGATAGATCTCTGAGTTCAAAATCAGTCTGATCTCCAGAGTGAGTTCCAGGACAGCCAAGACTGCACAGAGAAACCCTGTCTGGAAAAACCAAACCAAACCAAACCAAACCAAACCAAACCAAACCAAACCAAACCAAATCAACACAAAAAGACTTTTTCAGCAATAGATGGTGGCTAACAGATACCCACAATAGGTCAAGGTGCACAGAATAAGATACCATAGAATGCTCGACCCTAAATGGAATATACCCCTTTTGCCAAGGTTCATAGATCATTCTGGAAGAGAGAACAGAAAAATTGAAAGAACAAAGATAGCGGATGGCCATAGGGAAACTATTTTCTGGACACCACAGGGCAGTTGCACATATGACACAGAGGGATTATGAAAGCATGCACGAGACCTTCACAAGTTCAAGCCAGATAATATCCCAGCATGGAGGAGAGGTGGGCATGAAACTCCACTCCTCGCTGAGGAGTTACTGGACATCAGTAACTGCTGCTGCTGGGGAAAAAGAGGTGGAATTTATGAGTAGCTCTATCTACACTTGATGCTTTTTCATTTTTTAAGAGGTCACAAAGCTGGGTGGGTAGGGAAGTGGGGGTTTGGTCTGGACAGAGTTGGGAAGGAGTGAGTATATTCAAATTACACTGTATGAAGTTTTCAAAGAAGTAATAAAAAATGAGAAAAAAATATGCTTCCATGGGACAGGTAAGAGGAATGCATCAAAATTTCATCAGAAGTGCTATAAGGTCCAGATTTCCTTTGCCACTCAGTGTGAAGGTATCTGTAATTTCAGGCTGACTTTTTTTTTAATTCATTCTGTATTTCTTCAAGAAAGCACCTTTGAGTAAGTATTCTCAGGGTCTTTTCTTGGGGAGAAAAATGCAGGAAGCTCAGCTATCCTTACAGATAGCCAGAGGATTTGGCATCTACACCCATGTTTAAAAAAAGTACAGGTCACATTTCTGATATTGGTGTACGCTTCGACAAGAAGCATTAGTCACAGATCCAATTTTCTAAGTGACATTTTGAGAGGTTTCTTAAATAGATTCATTAAATTAGACCTGGATAGGAAACTAGTGAGACTTTCATCTTTTAGATGAGGAATTTGGCATTCAGGATACAAGTCTGATTTTATCTGACATCACTTTATTTTTGGTTTATATAAAATTTTGCTTTGAATTGCTTGATATTCTCATATTGTCTATAGAAAAGCCTTAAAATGAAAAAAAAAACAGGTTATCTGGGTATAAATGTATCTGTTACATTTATTTAGGTATATGTAGGAAAAGAATCCACATAAAATGTTAAATGGGCATGTTTTTACAGTACCACAGACCAAATCCACGGGAAATTCAGATAAAATCTATTTTCTCCTGCGCTTGTGTATTCAGTCTTGTGAGAGGAGAATTAAAAGAATATTACAATTTGCATTACTCATTTTCAGAAACAATAGCTTTAAAAAAAAGGGGGGGGGGAGCAAAGCCCAGGGGAGGAGATGTGCCAGGGCACTGGTAGAGTGAAGGAGTTTATCACGGGAAGCAGAAGGAGGAGGTGTGGCCACAGTGTGAAGGAGGAGCTTCCACAGTTCTTTCTTGAGTGCTAAATCAAACATTTTAAGGAAGTTAACTGGGCATAGATTTAAAGAAGTCAAGAAAGAAATTTCACAGAAGTTGGATAGCACATCTGTTTGAACTGAGGAACTTCTGGTTGGTAGGGAGCGGAGACAATTATCAAGAGAAAAGTAGCCGTTTTCCTGCCCTCTGCAACCACAGGGTTAATTCTGCCTTGCTTGAAGTCAATTTGGCAAATTAAATGGTACTGATTAAATCTACCCCTTCCCCCAGCTTGAGAGACCAGAATCCCCACCTGAGCTTGTTGAATGGGAACATTACCAATCAATAAAAGCAGCATGTGCCACTGACGTGGGGCACTGTTTCTTGACAAAAAGAGATAATTCAGGCAGAAGGCATCTAGAACCATGTAGGATTAAAAATGAAAGGAATTTGGTATTTTTGAGCGCCAAGCTGGAACATTTGGAGAGATAAATGGGCATCTTCTGCCTGAGTAAAATTCTGCTTTCCTCTCTAATAAAACTAGCTAAAATCAAGGACTTCTCGCTGGGCTGCATTAGAGTCACACTGACCATTCTTAGCAAGAGGTTTTCAGTTCTCTCTAGGCACATTTCCTGTTTTGTTCAGCTCCACTATTGCTTGGGCTACATGTGAATTTACTCAATCATAGGTAAAGGCAACCTAGTCTAATCAACAGGACATAAAACTACGGGTGGCAGCGTCATTCTGCCTCTCATTTGGGATGGTGACTTCAATAAAAGCAGAATTTTATTTTTTATCTCTCCCCCTCACTTCCCTCCCCCCATCAAGTGGTTTTTGCTTGTTTGTTTGTTTTGTTTTTTGTTTTTTTTGTTCTTTTCGGAGACAAGGTTTCTCTCTGTGGCCCTGGCTGTCCTGGAACTCACTGTGTAGACCAGGATGGCCTCAAACTCAGAGATCTGCCTGCTTCTGCCTCCAGAGTGCTGGGAATAAGGGCGTGTGCCCACCACCACCGGGCTTGTGATGCAGAAAAGTAGGCACCACCACAAGCACAGGTTAAAAACAAAAGCGCAAATCGTTTTTAATCCCACATACAGTAAAAAGAAACATATTGCCTAAGTGATGTATAATAGTTTGCTAGACCAGAATAAAATATGTGATTAAATATCCAGGTATGATTTATAATTTTTAGATCTCTGTTAAATGTTCATTCTCTGGCTTACTTAATAAGTTTCAGGGAGTTTTTTTTTAATATTTAAATTGCTTAAAACTTGAGAGTGAGTTCCCTAGTAATGTCAGAAGCAACATCCACAAAGTCTCACTAGTATGGCCACTTAAACATGACCCCCAAAAGGATGGCATCAGTAAATGCGACAGTGTGGAGGGAGGAACGCCCACGAGGCCTCAGCCTAGACAAAGAACTTAAGGCCACTAAGGCTGCTGGGAATAGGAAAGAGCAAAGCAACTGTCACCAGATGGTCAGCCCTGAACACATATACATACAAGTAGCATTACCTGGACCAAGCAGGTTAAATTTACATATGTGTGTGATATATATATGTAAATTGTATATATTTTTGTATATGTAAATTGAACATACATTATATATAGGTAAGACACTCACACACACACACACATGCACACACACATATACACAATTAAGAAAAATAGACCGTGAATTTGAAAGAGATCAAGGAGGTGTACATGGGAAGGTTTGAAGGGAGGAAAAAGAGGGGGAAATTATATAATTACATTATAATCTTTAAAATAAAAATACTTTTAAAATAACAAATTTTGTTTCATTAAGCACCTTTATAGTTTATGCAATTATTTTAATTGTAGATTAAAAATTTGTATGTAGGTGTGTGTATGTACCTGTGGCTGTGTACATGTGAATACAGGTGGCTGTGGTCGCTGGAGGGCATCGGGTCCTCTAGAATTGGAGTTCTAGGCACTGGTGAGTCACCTGATGTGGATTCTGGGAACTGAACCCAGATCCCCTGCAAGAGCATGATATATACTTAGCCAGTGAACACCTCTCCAGCCTGCAGATTATTGATCTTTGTTTTCTACTCCTCCATGGTATTAACAGGAGATACATTTGTAATTGAATTTCTTGGTTAGTCTATGAACACAATTAGATTACTTCTGCCGGTACGCAGACTGATCTTCAGGATGTTTTTACAGCGTACGTTTGGAACTGCATCGCAGGAACATGCCCAATTTCTTCAGATGAAGCGTTCTTTTTCTGCGTGGGCTTTCATATTTCAAAGATGTGAATTACATATGATAAGTGCCTAAGAACAGTGAGCCTCTACCTATGCTAGCTAAGTTGGCTGGTCAAATGAGGTAGGTAAGGAATTTTTACACGTGGTGGTACCAGAGTCAAAGTCTGTAGTAACTCACAATCAGCTGACAGGACCAGCTTCCCAGTGCTGGCCTCAGTGGTGTTGAACACTTCTCATCCTTTAAGCTTCATTTGTATCCTCTGTTAGACGCTATAAGCACCGTGTGTGTAAGTGGGTGAACTGCAGCAGGTGGGGTGGCCATGACTAATCCATTCTCATTAGAGAGGTAGGCTGCATTAGCAAATACCCAAGTGTATAAAATCCTAGCTTCCGTTGCTAATGCAGGGATGTGTGCCCTTGGCGGTTGAGCCAGCCAGTGTATACCATCTGCAGCCACATATCCTACGTTGATGGCATTGCACACTCATCCCATCTGGGCTTTCTTACTGCAGGATTTGACTTCTCCTCTTACTGACAGCGTGAGGCAACCATATCCTTGGCCCTGGAAACTGTGAGTAAAACTGTGAGTGTCATTTTCAAATGGAAGCTTCAGCACCAATATGTGCTTTTTCATTGCTTTTACCACTGCTATAAAATCAATGTGTCTTCCAAACTCGCTGTTCTCCAGTTCAGGCTTGATAGGAATCAACTCTCAGCTGGCAAGTTTAGCAAGGAGTAAACTTCTGTTGCTTTGCATGCCATTGTGAGTTCCAAGTCAACCCACATGCATGTACACGCATACACACATGTACACATGCATATACATAGATATACATATATACACATATGCTAACGTGAACATGCCTGCACATGTGTGTGCACACATACACGCACAAAACACACACACACACACAGACACACACACACACACACAGAGGCATGCATGTGCGTGCACTCATGTACAAGGACAAAACTATTGTTTCAGTGGGAATAAGAGATAGTTTATTCAAATTTGAGAGCTCATGGCCTGGAAACACAGATTTAGTTTAACCCAAATTCCAGGTTCTGATGTAGAATTCGTTTCAGGAAGTTTTATAGGTTTACCAAAGAAAGAAAGTCATAAATCAAAGATATTTTAAAATACATATGGTGTTTGATGGGTACATCAAAGAGGCATTTACAGTTAAAAGATAAGGAAAGCTTTTCTTTTGGCCTAGGATGCTATCTGATGACATTCTTAGCTCTGGGCTTGGTGGGAGCTAGTGGTCTGCTAAGTTAGTATACTCAAAGGGGGATGGTGATTCAGACACAGAGGTGAGAAAGGAATGGCTAGCTTCAGCACCCCTGCCCCCCAGTCCCCAAGGGGTATAAGTAACTTCTGAAGCCCTGACATTCCATCCTCTTCCCATCAATAGAGTCAAGGCAAATCTAATCAGTCAACCAGGCGCTCAGTATCCAGGATCTCTTGTTGACAGACTTCTACCTGAAGAAACACTGATTCTCTTGGTGCTGTAGTGTCTTTAGCCTCCTTCCCATCCCACCTCCTCACCTCCCACCCCCCACCCGGTGGATACAGTTATACTTGGTTATTATAACGCAACTCTGCTGGAAGGTACGAGATTGCACCCTAAAATGACACTCAAAGTAGACCCATCCTTAAACTCTTCAGATAAGCGAACCAGATTCAACAAATTCCCTCTAATCCATTTCAGCTGAGTTTTCTTTCATTTGTAACCAAAATCACTTTGGTCAATTTAAATGACTTGCACGACGTGATTTAGCAGAACGTAATCTAGGCAGCACTAAAACAGGACCGGAGTATGCGCTGATCATCGCTGTCAAATCGATGCTCTAAGAGGTGGCGGAACTCGCGAGAAGCCCGTCAGATAAGGGGTTCTCAAATGAAGGTGCAGGGTGGGCACCTCTCCACTGGGAGGGAGAGATGGAAATTGCACGGAGGATGAAATAATGAAGTTTCACGTTTCATGCAGGCCGTTCCTGACATCTTCAACACTCCACTGTCCTTCTACTCCGGGAGTGCCTCTCGCTGCCTTGGCTGACCTTTCTGGAGTTTCCGCCTCCCCTAGGTAGATGTGCGTGCATCCCAGCCCACTGTGCTGTTCTTTCACAGTCCCAACACGGAGCCCAGGGCCCTCTTCCTGGACTCACCGGTGGACTGGTAGGGGGTTTAATTAATTAGCATGTGTAAGAGGTTTCCAGCTCTTTAGTGGATTAAGAATAATTAGGAAGGCAGAGTCAAGCTCTTTTGAATACCATTCCAAAGCCTTCCCTGCTTCCTACAGGAACTTGTTACAGTGTTTCATCTCACTTCTCATTAAGTAGATTCAGAAACTACCTAGGAACTCTTGACAAGGGGCAGGCATTTTATCCCCAGATTTAGCAAATTGTACTGATAAATAATGCCGTTTAATAATTGCCATGGGCACAAAGTATTTGGAAGCATGGTTGAAACTTACTGGATTTTTTTTCCTTTTTTTTTCTTGTAAGAAATCTTCCCTGTCACTCAGGGATCACAGATCTCCCCCACCCCCTCCTAGAAACAGCACCCCACCCCAGAAATTGTACCTTGTCTGCCTGACAGTCATAGACTGTCTGGCTATGTTCTTCATTCCACACCCTGATTTCAAACTTTTGTCCTGTTTCTATTTACCTTTTATCATAGAAGACAAACAGGAATGACATTTAGGGGCGGGTCACATATGCAGACATCCCAGAAACTGACCTCCTACAGTCATTATGGCTGTTCCATGATGCCACATAGGTCCTAGACACAGGTTTTACTAATTTGTCATCCAGGTGCAAGATGACCATTCTGACTCCAGATATCAGGTCTACACTCCTGACAGAACGGAGAAGTCACGAAGAGGAAAAAAAGACAAACTGACAGAGTTACTCCAGACACCTCATTTGAAGCTTAGCTACCTGAACACCTTTCTTTTAAGGTGACTCTAGAAAATAGCATCAAATCCACGGGCAAGGATGCCCTCAACCAGAACTGGATCTCTCTTGTTTAAAGAGCAAGGAACAATGGATGTCAGGTGGGCCATTATTCAGTTCAGTCACTTTACAGCTTTCACAGTATATTCTAAGGAAAGATCTTTAAATGCTAATTGTTACGTAACAATAGAACTTAATCTCACCTAACTGTATTTTTGTGTCCTTCAACTCCTTCTATATTCCTCCCTCTATCCCACCCTCTCTGATCTCTGGTAGCCTCTATTCTATTCTATTCTATTCTATTCTATTCTATTCTATTCTATTCTATTCTATTCTATTCTATTCTATTCTATTCTATTCTATTCTATTCTATGTCAGTTTTGAGGAGCATGTGAGGTGACGGAGAGTCTCAATTTTGACCTCGCTCGGTGACAACATGCAGCATGATTCTATACTATGCTCTAGGGAGGCTACACTTGTGTCAGTGAGGATACAGGTATTTTAAAAAGCATTTTCTCATCTTCAAAAAGCAGTCGGCATCAATCCTTGCTCATTGCATTAGGCTGTGAGGCACTGTCTCTGCCCAGTGCTTATGACCTGTTGGGTTTTGAGCAGCTTAGGAGAACGCAGAGATCACCCCATCTGGGAGGATATTAAGATCTTTATCTGCCATGTGCTATCAGCAGTCATCATTAAAAATAAATGCAGAGGGAAAGGCCTTCGGAATCCTTTAGTAGGCTGAGGTATGGCACTCGTGTTCTTAGATCCTTGCCCGGAAGTTCACTCGTAAGCACTCTGAAGCAAAATAAGAAAAAGCTTGTCCAGGAGTCCTTCCAGTTGGATTTCCTCCAGTATGGTCAACAGCAGTCCTGAGAATGTGAGTTGCTTCTTGTGTTAGATGTAAATCGGACTATATCCCAACATGAGCTGCAAGAAGCCATAATGAAACTGTAAACTTGGGGCAATGACATTGACAGTGACCTAAAACACACATTGCCTGGCCATTGATACCTTCTAAATGTTTCTGCCTTGTGGAGATATAGACTGACTGGGAGGCAGAAGTAGGAGGAAAGAGGTGGGCAGGGAAATCACAGACAGTTTCGAGTTCAAGGCAAGCAAAATGCCCAGGAGATAACAGGTCGGCGTGTATTCTGTTAGTTGTCTTTGCGCTCTGGGATTCTGGGGTGAAGCGCTCAGGAATCATCCAGGAGGTAAATTCCCAAAGGCGACTTCGTCTCAGCTGGTTGAGGTTTTCTGTTGGTATGTCTTATCTGCTGTCATCCAGAAATAATGAGAAAATTAAAATCAAAGTTGCTGCCTTCACACCACAGCTTAAAAGAACCTCGCTGTGTTGCCTTTGGGGGTGGGGGGATCAGTGAGTATTTGTGGGTTATTTGTGCCTTACTCAGAGAATGTTTCCACTAGCAAAGTGCAGCTCCGGCTCCCTGCCCTCCTCCCACCAGCTCGCAGCCCTCTCCTGCCTGCATCAGCTGTTATCTGCAGAGAGCAGGAAGTAGAGCTTATACCCTTGGCTTCGCTGCTGGTGTCGGTTTAGGAGTTTGTGGTTATGTTTGAGGAGATGTCATCTGCCCAGGGAGGTCTCCTTGTCCTGGTCTTCTCTGATGCTGTCTTAGAGAAGCCATCAGGATGCAAGGTTCAGAAACAGTGATGTGTGTTGCTTAAATCCCCTTTCTTCCTGGGGACATAGACTGCTGATCAAAAACAGATTCCAAAGACTCTACTCCATGTTCGTTCTCACACTGGAATGAACTGAAAGTGAATCCATGAGTTTCAGTTCCTATCTTTCTCCGCAGGTTTGCTCAGAAGTAGTAGGGTATTTGGTACATGCCATAGTTAATAACATTTAGATGGCTAATATTTTTCTTAAAATCCTTCAGTTCATCCCCAAATTTTACAGACATTCCCAATTAGTGGTGTAGCCTCCAAAACCTTTCGTCAACTGGTCTTTGACTGTTTTCTTTTGAACCTTGGTCGTACGTACCAATACTTATAACTGAACCGGTAGCAAATGAATAGTAACAGTCATATTTGAGACAGCTTCCGGGTGAACCTTTACCATAAGGTCCATTAAGCTCAAAGAGAGACTTCCTGGAAATGAGATTGCTGACTACATTAAAAGCTGTGGGTAGATTCCATAAAGAAGCCTTTGTACAAGGTTTGTCTCTGTCCCTTCTCAAATTCCCGGAGAACACCATCTGGCCTTAGTCCCAGTTTCTACTAACTTCCATTAATTCAATTTTTGCTTGATCCTTCTGGGTTTCAGGAATGGCTTTTACAATGTTCCAGACCAAAAAATGACCCCACATGGTAGTCCCTATCTGTATGTGTGAAGGGTAACCGTTTCTTGGGAGCCCTTGAGACAACAGACTTGTGATATTGATTGACACCCTTTCTTTGTTACCCATAGGGACATCTACATCACCCCTCCACTGGCCTTAGCCAACTAGTATGAGTCAAAACTGTCTGCAAGCATACAAAATAAGGAATAAGAAATTTTACAGCTGCTTAAGCTACTTGCCTTGATTGACAACCCCTGTGCAGTTCATTCTTAAGCTCTCTTAGACCAACAACGACATAGATACGTGCAGAATGTACTGCCAAATGCATCCATTACGAGCACTGTACTGTAATCTACATTCTACTGCATGTGATATGCAATTGGTTTTAATAAAAATCTCTCAAAGACAACTTTACAGCAAAGTGCCATCTTCGTATAGGGTACTGCCACATAGTAATCTTATTCAGCTCTTGTAGAATTCTGCAATTTAAACAAGGTGAATATACTACGCTATTGAAGATCGGAAGACTGAAGCTTATGATGATAATGATTGAGTTACAGTAATATGAGGTGGAAAGTAATAGTTTCTACTTTGAAACCAGTCACCAACTCTTTTTTTAGGGAGGGAGGTGTATTAATAGTTTGATTTGAAAGCATACGAGTCTATCATATATCCCAGTACAAATCTGAATCCTGCCTGGAAACCAGCAAGTATAAGAACAGCAGGCATGGAGAGGCACTGGTTGGTAGAGACGGAAGGGCAGCTCCCTGTCAGTGGGTCACAGTCTTTGCAGCATATAAATTTCTGGCTCTCATGGCTGTCCCAGGCCATTCTGTGGTTACTTGAGATTAGCATGCCCGAACTCTCCCTTCCTTCCCTCTCCCTTCTTCCTATAATTTGTCATTTCCCCTTCTTACTTTCCCAGTTGTCTTATCATTTTCATCCAATGAAAACCATCTACCATGTTTCCTCGGTCTCTGGTATGTCCTCTTTCTAATATTTTTACCTTGTTGTCTCTTGGGACACCCTACTGAACCTCACTCAGTCCTTGAACTCTCACTGACCTCTAATATAGTTCTTTACATAAGCCTAGCTGGTCATTCTTTTGAATCTGATAGCCGCTTCATCTTCATCTTTGCTGTGAAATGTGTCAATCACTGGCTATAGCTAAATGCTGAAATTAGCAGTAAGCACCTAGCAGTAAAGACAATTCTACTGCACCCAGGGGAAACGTTTATTAAATAAGATATTATACTGACTCTCCGAGTTCTTTAAATGGCTCTTTTAGTTGACTCTTGTTTTAACTAGGCATTTCAATGCCTGAAAGTATTTTAAACTCCCCCAATAGATAGGCTTCTTTTCTTCCCTTGTAACTTATTACAGTTGAGTAAATCCCCAACTTGACATTAAATATTGAGGTTAATATCATTGTGATGCTTTGTATATGCTTGGCCTCAGTGACTGACACTATTAGGAGGTGTGACTTTGTTGGAATAGGTGCGGCCCTGTTGGTAGGTGTGTTACTGTGGCCTTTGGCTTTAAGACCTTCCTCCTAGCTGCCTGGAAGCCAGTCTTCTCCTGTTTGCCTTTGGGGTAATATGTAGATCTCTCAGTTCCTCTCCCATCATGCCTGCCTGGATACTGTCATGCTCCTGCCTTGATAATGATTAAACCTCTGAACCTTTAAGACAGCCCCAATTAAATGTTTTCTTTAAAAGAGTTGCTTTGGTCATTGTGTCTGTTCAGAGCAGTAAAACCCTAAGACAGTCATCCTTTTTCAGACCCTCTCTAAACAACAACGAACAAATCTATCAGTGCAATACATTCACATGGTTTAAAAAAGTAAAATGTGTGTGTGTGTGTGTGTGTGTGTGTGTGTGTGTGTGTGTGAGAGAGAGAGAGAGAGAGAGAGAGAGAGAGAGAGAGAGAGAGAGAGAGAGAGAGAGAGAGAGACCTAATGGGAAACATCTTTCTCTTGTCTATCATCCCCAATCTCTTTGGTGACAGTCATTTTAAACTATTTTGTCTATCTCTTACTTGAATTAACTTAGTATTTCTAACATTATAATTTGACTGTTTTAACCTTAGTTCTTACTTTATGTTCTCTCTCTCTCTTTCTCTCTCTCTCTCTCTCTCTCTCTCTCTCTCTCACTTTCCTGCTACCATCCTCATGCCTCCCACTGTAAACAACCATTCATCTACTGTTTCCATAGACTGATGTATGATAGAAATAGCATAATAGCATGATGTGTGTGTTAGGTCAAGACTCATTTAAACTGCAGTATGTTCACTTCTACTTAATTTTTCTTTAGGGCCTAATAAGGTTGTGTATCCTTGTATGGATATACCACAATGTGTTTATTTATTCACTTGTTGTTAGGTAGATCCAGTTGTTTATACCTTTTGAATGTTGTGACTAATTATGCCATAATCATGTGATAAAGTGAGGAATTACTACACTGTTTTATCTGCAATATCTGGGCTATTTCATAGCTCCACCATAGTGCATAAGGGTTCCAATGCCTCCACACACACCCTCCCCTTGGCTAATACTGCCTGTGAGGAAACTTTGATTATAGTTTCCATAATGGCTGTGACATGGGATATGCTATTTTCCAAAAATTCCCCCTATGGAGAGTGATTCTGTCAACTATTATAATAGTCATGTGTTTATGTGATATTTATAGTTCTTTTTTGAGAAATGTGTTTTTAAGGCATTTGCATATTTTAATTGGGTTATTTGTTCACAATTAGGCCTTAAGATTATGTATTCTGTATATAAGTTCCTAATTAGATATACGGTTTGCAAACATTTTTCTCTGTGGGGTGTTTTTTCACTCTCCCAATAGAAAACATTGCAGTAAAATAGCTTTAATTTTGAGGAAGTTAAACTGATATAAATTTTCTTTTGTTACTTATGAACTAGGTGCCATTTTAAAAAGATCCATTACTTCAGTGGGTAGAGAAATGGCCCATCCACTAAGTGTCTGCACTGCTCTTGCAGAGAACCTGAGTCTGGTTCCTTGAATCTGTGTTGGGTCGGTGGCTAATAATTGCCTATAACTACAGTTCCAGAGGAATCTGATGCTTCTAGATTTCTTGGGCACCTGCACACACACACACACACACACACACACACACACACACACACACACACACACACACACACAGAGAGAGAGAGAGAGAGAGAGAGAGAGAGAGAGAGAGACTTAAAAATAAGAGAAATAAATCTAGAACTCTATTTTCCAATTGATACAGATTCCTTTTTTTCTTCTGTTTTACAGTTTTAACTTTTAAATTTAGGTTCAATCTACTGTAAGTTAATGTTTATGTAATATAAACTCAGAGTCCAACTTTATTTAATTTCTTTTGCACTTTCTATCCTCTTATCCCAATACTGTTTGTTGGGATATAATTTTTCCTTACTTAGAATAATCTTTGTGTCAATATTTAAAACTGATAACAACACAAGCTTATTTCTATCAGTCTTATTCTGCTAACTACCTTTGTTTTATAGTAAGTATTTAAATGAGGACATGTTAGACTTTCTACATACTTCATCTTTTTCAGAACAGTTTTGAATTTTCTACACCCATCAAAATTATGCATGAATTTTAGAAGCAACTTAAAAACTTTGTGGAGAAATTAGGCGAGATTCAGGTAAGGAGTCTTTGAATCTGAAAATCAGTTTAGTGACTATTGTTATCTTGGACATTGAGTGTTTTTGCTTACCCCCAAAAGTCTAGGAAACATTGAGGAAGAGGGTCAGAAAGGTGGTAGAACCAGACGTTAGGGAGGACTGACATGAAACAGTGTCTTCTGCACAAGCTGTTTCACTCTTGAAATCACGGAAACCATGGTTGCCTGCACAAGACCTGAGTAAGATCAAGCTAATATATAGTCTAGTATGGATTGGGGAGGCAGGTAACCTCCTCCTCTCTCTTGGCTGAGGAGGTACTGACAATGATATTTGCTAAGAGAGAGGAGTGAGGTTTTTAAAGAGTGAGTCTTCTGCTGGTAAACTGTACTCCAGTGGTTGGCACCAGACCCTGAGTGTATGAATAACATGAACTGAACTCAGTGGTTAAAAACCAGAAAAAGAGGACTTCATGTCAGGGGATAAAAGAGTGAAAGTAGAACCAGGAGTTAATGGAAAGTAGTGGAGGATAAATATGATCAAAATATATTGTGTATAAATAAAAATATTATAGTAAAAGGAATATCAAGCAACATTACAAATCTGTATAAATATCTATGTTACAATTAAATTTCATAAACTAATATAGGACTCAAAAACTTTTGGAGTTAGAAGTCATTACAAATAAGAGTTAATTGAGTGTTTTGGTTAATGGACACGGAGAATTTGTAATTCATTCAGATTTTGTTTTATAATGCTTCATGATTTTTAGAGCAAAAAGATCTGTTTTCTCAAATTTCTTGTTTAGTATTCTTTTTGATGCTGTTGAAAATTGAACTCTTTCAATTTCTTTTTTTTTTCATTTTATTTTTCTTGGATATTTTATATATTCACATTTCAAATGTTACCTTCTTTCCCCCTACTCCCCTTTGACCTTTGAGTTTTAGTAAAGTTTCTTTTATGAATGTGGGTGCCCTTGCATTTGGATCATAGATGTTCAGAATTGAGAGTTCATCTTGGTAGATTTTTTTCTTTGATGAGTATACACTGTCTTTCCTTATCTTTTTGATAACTTTTGGCTGCAAGTCAATTTTATTTGATATTAGAATGGCTACTCCAGCTTGTTTCTTGGGACCATTTGCTTGGAAAATTTTTTCCCAGCCTTTTATTCTTAGTGATTTTGTCACTGCAGTGCGTTTCCTATATACAGCAAAATGTTGAGTTCTGTTTACATATCCAGTCTGGTAGTCTATGTCTTTTTATTGGGGAATTGAATCCATTGATATTAAGAGATATTAATGAATAGTGATTGTTTCTTGTTATTTTTGTTGTTAGAGGTGGAATTATGTTTGTGTGTCTCTCTTCTTTTGGGTTTGTTGCAAGAAGATTACTTTCTTGCTTTTTTTAGGGTGGAGTTTCCCTCCTTGTGTTGGAGTTTTCCATCTATTATCCTTTTTGTAGGGCTGGATTTGTGGAAAGATGTTGTATAAATTTGGTTTTATCATGGAATAGCTTGATTTCTCCATCTGTGGTAATTGAAAGTTTTGCTGGATATAGTAACCTGGGCTGGCATTTGTGTTCTCTTAGGGTCTGTATGACATCTGTCCAGGATCTTCTGGCTTTCACAGTCTCTGGTGAGAAGTCTGGTGTAATTCTGATAGGTCTGCCTTTATATGTTACTTTACCTTTTCCCTTACTGCTTTTAATATTCTTTCTTTGTTTTGTGTATTTGGTGTTTTGACTATTATGTGACAGGAGGAATTTCTTTTCTGGTCTGATCTGTTTGGAGTTCTGTGGGCTTCTTGTATGTTTATGGGCATCTCTTTCTTTAGGTTAGGGAAGTTTTCTTCTATAATTTTGTTGAATATATTTACTGGCCCTTTAAGTTAGGAATCTTTGCTTTCTTCTATACCTATTATCCTTAGGTTTGATCTTCTCATTGTGTCCTGGATTCCCTGGGTGTTTTGGATTAGGAGCTTTTTGCATTTTACATTTTCTTTGACTGTTCTGTCAATGTTTTCTAGAGTATCTTCTGCCCCTGAGATTCACTCTTCTATCTCTTGTATTCTGTTGGTGATGCTTGTATCTATGACTCCTGAGAGTCACCAGAGAGACTGGGGATGATGGACAAGAGAAAGATGATTCCCATTAGGTCTCTCTCTCTCTCTCTCTCTCTCTCTCTCTCTCTCTGTTTTCTTGTTTTAGAGACAGGGTGTCTCAGCATAGCAGCTGCCTATCACAGTGTAGACCAGGCCAACCTTTAATTCATACAGTCCCTTCTGCCTCTGCGGCTTTGTATATATCATTCTATTTAAAAAAAAAAAGTTGAAGATATGCTGAGAACACGTTCCTTGTCCTGGTGCAAATTTTAGGATGAAAGCATTTAGTCTAAAGCAGTGGTTTTCAACATGTGGGTTACAACCCCTTTGGGGTTATATAACAGATACTCTGCCTATCACATATTTATATTATGATTCATAAAGTAGCAAAATTACAGTTACAAAGTAGCAACGAAATAATTTTGTGTTGGGGGAGGTCACCACAATACGAGGAACTGTATTAAAGGGTTACAGCATTAAAGGGTTGTAGAGAACAGGGGTCTAAAGTCTGAAGTACATGTCCTGCCCACAGCATCCTGGAGCTTATTTTATTAATCCAGTCTGAGAATGTCTCTCTTTGTTTTATAACAATGGGGTGGGAATGCTTCTGCCAGTTTTCATTCTGTCTTCTTGTTCCCACGTCTTTATTTCCCATGACTCTTTCTTCGCTGGCTTCTTTTGGATTACATGAATATTTTATGTAGCATTTTCATTTTGCCAATGATTCTTCACTCATGTTTGAATTATTCCCCTCATGATTATATCAGATCTTATGTATGGCATAATTTATCAAAAACATCATATGTATAAACAATTTAATTCAAGTAAAGGTAGGAATGTTATTCCTATATAACCTTTGTCTTTTGGTATTATGGTTGCAGCTAGTATGTCTATGAATGTTACAGACTCAGGAAAATATTTTCGTAGTAATCTCATTGTATAGCTTAGTGCCTTCTAGATAAGCTGGCAGAGGATAATGTCATGTGCCTAGCCACAGGAGTTGTCATGGTAACTTTCCCATTCATCGTTTCTGCAGGGCTTCTTCTGATCTGAGTTCAACTGAACATGTAGAGCTCTTTCCTGTTGGATACAA
Organism: Rattus rattus; assembly: GCF_011064425.1. Lineage (NCBI taxonomy): Eukaryota > Metazoa > Chordata > Mammalia > Rodentia > Muridae > Rattus > Rattus rattus. The sequence goes on along the minus strand of NC_046168.1, from coordinate 69,683,519 downwards.
CTTGATCCCATCTATTTCCTTTGTACCCTGTTTGAATGCATTGCATTTCTGCGCTGTGTAAGCCTCACAATACAGACGAGCAATGTTGCTCAGTGCACCTGCCTCGTAAATCAATAGACAGAGGCAAGGAGAAGAAATATATGTTTATATTGTCTCAGATCCATAATCAGCATAATTGGTATTGTTCCTTTTCTAATCACATTACTGTGGGGAATAATATGCTCTGAGTCTTGAGAATGTTTAGTGCTTATAAAACAGCCGGGAAATGTCAGTTTTACTCAGTGTATGTAAATCTGGAAATTTTTAATTTCACTTTAATTTTTAAAATATCACTTCTCTGGACGTGGGATTCTTAACTGACAGCTCTTCCCCCCCTCCACCCGCCTTGAACACTTTATCATTCCATTGTCTTCTCATAAAGAACTTATGCTCTTATGAGAACACCTTTTTTTGAATTGCTATTTAAGTGATAAGTCATTTTCTCTCATCACTCTGGGGTCAAAGGCATGCCCCACTACCGCCAGACTTACTTTATTTCTTTAATCAGGATTTCCTTTAGTTCCTTAGAAATATTTCTCATGGCTACTTAGGGAGCTTTGCTCAGTTTTACAGCTATTTCTTTGCTTTTCTCCTCCAGTGTATTTGATAGTTCCCTATTTCTTTTTGCATACTGTAAAAACTGTTTTGAAATGACATTGTAGATAAATACATTATGCCGTTCTGGTTTATGTTTTCCTCTCTACCCCACTTCTGAGACTTCTCATTGCTGTTTTTCTAGTTACAGATGGATTTTTAGTCCAATCCTCATCCCTTGCCCACAGCATTCAGTGGCCTTATATAGTATTTCTGAGGGTCTCCTCAGGCTCTTGTGCCCCCATGGGTGACTTTTAGGCCTTAAAACAAGAGAAAGACAAGGTCTCAGATTCTGTCAAATGATTTATTTCTTTTATCACTATAATTTTTGATATGAACAAGTTTTTTGAAATAAAATGATTGGATAAAATCTGTTGTGGATTACTGTTCATATTTTCTGCTCCCTCGAGAGGGGTGCCCCATGGGGAGTAGATCACTACTCAGATGAGGTCAGGTGAAACCTTCATTGGTCAGATAAGGCTAGAGCTTGTGATTGGGCAGTGGAAGGAAAAGGTGGGGACAGGGAAGAGGGAAAGAGAGCAGAGAAGCAAAGAACAAAGAGAACAAGAGGGAGAGGAGGGGGCAAACAGCCCCTTTTTGTAGTGTCAGGCACAGCTGGCTGTTGCCAGGCAACTGTGGGGGTGGAGCTTAGACAGAATACCAACAGGAACACTTCAAATATGGAGTCTTGGCACAGGTAGAGCTTACTTGCATACCTCACATAAGTCTTTAGGGCCAAGTCAGAGAAGGTGAAGGTATAGGGTATTAATGACACCTAATTAAGTAGCAACTATGACAAGCATTGTATTACAGGAACATTATTCATTACTTCAGTGAACCTTTGTGACAACTATGAGAGGTAGCATTGACTTTATACTTCCTAAGTTATAATCTGTTGCGCTGTGATCCTGAAGCATTGAGAGTAATTTGTCCCAAGTTGTTGAAGAGAAAGTGGCAAAGCCCACATTTAAATACAGGTTATCAAACTTCACAACCCACAACTTTATCTTGAGAGCTAGTATAAGGGAAAATATAGGTCACTATAAAAGAAAACAGGGTCACGTGTTGTTTAAGTTGGGGGATAAATTCTGAGAAAGGTGCCTTTATTTATTTCATCATCATGCCAACATCACAAAGTGTATTTACACAAGTGGAACTTGAGCATTCAGAGGCCAACTACTCAACCTGACTTCTTGATACAGTTAAGAGATGCAACAAACACACGTTAGACGAGGCTGCTGTGCTAAGGACCAAGAACTCTTTGGAGAGGGGTTCCTGAGAGAAGGAGTACAAAACAAATACCTCGAAGTCAAATCTCGGGTTATAGTTTGACAGTCAATGTTCTGCTCTAGACAGCTTTCCAGTTTGCTCTATCTATGATCCACTTTCTCTGGAGATCTTCAGGAAGCTCTTTGCTTGAGACAGCTTCTTCTTCTTTTTTTTTTTCAATTCTAAAATCTCATCTCCTGCAGACAGAAAGCCCAGCCTTTTATTTACATATCAATTCATTCTTTACCCCAGGTTCCCTTTCCATTTTGAGTTGGCATCTCATGACCCCAGCACCTTGATTCTTAGAAAGGACAGCAAGCACAAGCATAGACAATAAAAGATCTGGGTAGGACCTTGCCCTAAAATTACCATTCCTACCACGCCTGGCCCTGGACCTAAACTTCTTCTGTGCCAGGCTGATCTTGAACTCAGGAGTCTGTCTGCCTTTGTAAGCATAAACAAAAAAACCACTTAGCTTGGGGGTGGTGTGGATCTTGCCCTGGGATCACCACTCCTAAATTTCCTTATCTCCTGCCTTAGTAGCTTCCTGACAAGCTGGTTCATTGTGCAGCTACCTCTGTTCCTTTAGATCTGCGAAGCTCCTTATATAACTCACGTAGCATTGTTATATTTTGCATAGTGGAGAAATTATATATTTTTGAACTCATGGTTTCAGTGTTCTTTCCCACAGCTTTAAGAGTTGTCCCGAAGGTCACAGCATTCTATCATTTTGCTGAGACATAGATACACCCTCATCTCCCAGACTGGGGCTGTGATAATCATGGAGTCATTAACCTTGGCAGAGAGGACATTCCTCAAAGAAGGAATGTGAAAATAGCTACACTATTATACAAACAAGCTTTACACCCACAGCAACCATCAATACTTCCAAATGCTGGCTCTGTTCCAGGGGTGGGAGCCATGTCATTCCATCTCTTATATGGCCATGTCGGACTCAGCACTGCTGCCTGTACAGTGAGGCATGCTATTTTCCAAAACACTCTATGCAAGGAGTATATTCTAGTGATAAAATCGTTGTTGTTTCCTATTGCTAGCCATCAAGTACACAGTGTGTGTGTGTGTTAGATTTTTATATGGCCAGCAGCTCAATAGGCTTTTGTTAGTTTGTGGCATACATAGCCATAACAGGTACACATATGTTAAACAATAATTTAAAAAAAGAGGCCATGTATAAGAAAGAGAGCAAGTTTAGGGGGATGTAGAGAGACTCTCTTCTGTGTGGAAGCATCAACTGTCAATAAAAAGCCAATGGCCTATTAGCAAAAGTCAGGGAATAAGAGGTAGGACTTCCAATAGAGAATTGGGACTCTGGGAGATAGATGTGTGCACTCTGAGGAGATGGACTTACAAAACTGAAGAGTGGTAATGAGCCATGGTGCACAAATAGGATAGAATATATGGCTTGTATAAGTTACAAGCTAGTTGGAGAACAAGCCCAAGCTTATGGCCTTGTCATCTATTCATAAATAATTAAGTCTCAGAGTCATTAATTGGAAAATGGGGCATGGGTAGAAAAGACCCTGGTTGCAGGGGGATGCAGAGGGGGGTTTGGAGGAAAGGGAAGGGGAACATGATGTAATTGTATTATAATTTCAAAAAACATACCAACAGAGAATATATGAATTGCAGGACACTAGTACTGAAGATACCAAAATATTTTGTTGGACACATAATGGAAAAATCAGATTATGGATGAAGTAGTGGTACTCTGTTAATGGGTTAAGTGGGAGAGTAGAATATATTTTTTGTAGACAGGTGGACAGATGATTTAACTTAATTGTCTTTTCATGTTATTCCCAATGGCCCTTCAAGTCAAATATCTTAATTAATAATTTTGAGTTTTTCAGAAATAGAAGCTGGAAAATAGGTTTTTCTATTGAGTGTGTAGCTCACTTTCATAATTCAGAAATTTAGAGATTTTTTTTTAAATTAGGAGATTTTTTAAAATGAGCCTAGAAAAATCATTGCATTGTAAATATTAATTCTATTTTCCAGTGTCTCTGAGGTTTGTAGATAAATCCATTCTTTCATACTTTGTAATGTGGTCACCCATCAATGTTTTAGGGGTCTTGAGAAGGAGCCCATATTGCTGGTATAGGTCCTCACATGCGTACAAACACAGGACATTGTGCCAATAACCATACACTCCTCTTGAGATGCCAATTTAATATTAACCTATATCAATTATTCAAAAGAAGTTTTACTCACTATTTCAATGATCTACACAATGCAGGACTATATCAGACAGCCTTGCCTTAATAGCTTTTTAATGTAAAGTCAAAGTTATACATGGCTCAGTGGAGGGGTACAGCTATGTGAGCCCATAGAACACTTACTATATAGCAAGCACTATAAAGCTATTGTATTTTAGACACTAAAAACATATAGGGAACAAGCCAGTAGCTGAAGTAACATTTGGCTTCTATGCAGTTTGGACCTCCATTAATCTGCAAGGAAGTCCTGATTTCTAGTTCTTCTTCATCATGTCTGAGGTCCTCAGTCAGCTAGGAGATGCTGTGCTTATGACTCGGTATCGACTACTGTCCAAGATGGGAAAACACCACCATCCCATGTCTCCAAGATCATTTCTATTTAATTATGTGTTTGTTTACTTAACAGCCAGGGATGCTAGCAATGTCCAGAAGCTTCTGTGAGCCTCAGTTTCTTTACTTGTGTAATGTAGATATTGATACTACATTTTCTGTGAGTTTCTGCTGTGAAGATAAAGTAAGTAAAGTCTGGGAAACATTCTATAAACTGTGAGGTGCTGTGAAAAAAATTATCATTTTTTTTTTTACAGTGGTGTTTTGGCAGCGTCTAGATGCCAGCCGAAAAGAGGCTGACTCAGAAGCGGGTTTGTAGGGGAGCTGGCAGCATGCTGGGACATCGCTAAGGAAACCAGGAGAAACATCAACGTCACTAAGCTCTATCCTTATCAGTCTACTGCAGAGTATCTGTCAAGAACACAGACGGTGCAAGGACTGGTCACGGGGTAATTTGCAAAGGACATCAGCTTCCATTTATGGAGGGAGAGAAGGTGGGTGTGGGCTGTAAGGGAAGAAGGTGTTTCTTTTAGTTCAAAGAAGAAAGTGCTTCCTGAGCATTTCCATCAAGTAGGTACGGTGCCATCTGGAAAGTAAGGGAGGAGGTTGACTTAGGTTTCCTTGTAGGAAGGGAAGCCTTTGTCCCTGGCACCTTTAAAATGTTTGTAAGGAGATCACGTTAGGAGCAGAAGCCCTGGGACTTCCTCTGAGCTCAGTGGATGGATTCCACTGTCAGCATCCTTACCGAGCATAACAAATCGGACTAGAAATAAATCTGTGACTCTGATTACTGGACCTGTGGAAGCCCCGGTATTTCCTCATATCTTGAAAAAAAATCTCCCATATAATTCTCCTCTCTGCCACCCGTAATTCCACCATAAGTCATGGTTTCTGTGATGAGCTGCTTTCACTTCTCCCTTTTCGTTTGAAATCGAGGCTAGCCAGCGTACATGAGGCCTCCATGTTCTTCCTGGGATTCCTTCTCACACACCCTCACTCTAAGGCAGGGTTCTCCTTTGCATCAGAATCTCATCCCCAAGACCCCTCTCTTCATATTCTATTTAACTATGTACTTCAACCTTGTTCCTGAACCCTCCCATTCTCTCATCTATCATAATGTCAGTTAAAGTGGCCTTTCTTCATGTCAATCACTCGGTCTTGTCCACCTCATCTCACTGGGCATCTCTATTGGGTTCTTTATGACATCTCACGTGAATCACTGGGTTAGGCATCACTTCTGCTTTCTAGTTACTTAATTTTTTTATGAAGAAAAAATAAAAACAATAAAAGGAACTTGAAAATCCAAGATTGTAAAGAAGAAGAAAAAATTATTTGTAATAAATTTTTGGTTAGCCTATAAAAACGAATTTCATGGTGTATATTTATATACACCCTCACTTTCATGTCTCTCTCTGAAGCTGTCAATGCCTATTTTTAAAAGGGACAGTCATGCATGCCACTTCCTTGCTTGAAACCATATACTTCAAGACTTCCTTTTCTCTGCATAACATATGAGTGAGTTCCTTTTAGGGAAAACGTCTGGGATTGTATGATCAAAGAGAAATGTCATGGTGTCAAGTGGCTCTTAGTGCAGTGTGGCCCTGAGCTAAGTTCTTGTCATGACCAAGATGACTCTACATACAACAAGGGGATGGCTGAAGGGGAATGCAGAGACAGCTAGGTATATAAGCAACATTGTTCTAAAGAAATTTTTTCTCAAAATTCTATTGATCATTAGCAGTTTTTAGGTTTCTGAGTTACTTTTGGCTTGAGTAACTGTGACTAGCAGATAAATGAGAGATGAATTAAATGAGCAGACTGAGATACCCACCAGGCTGTAGTGGGTGGTCCCAAGCCTACAGCCACATGGTTAATCCTAGAGTGTTAGTTGGGATTATCATGACCACAGAACTTGGAGGGGAAAGGGCTTACTCATCTTATGGTTCCACATCACAGTTCATTAAATACAAGCAATGGGCCAGGAACTCAAGGAGGGCAGGAACCCGAAGGCAGGGGCTATTGCAAAAAGACCATGGAGGAGTGCTGCTTGCTGCCTTGCCTCTCCTAGTTTGCTCAGCCTGCTTTCTTACAGAGCCCAGGACCACCAGCCCAGGGACAGCAACACCTGCAATGGATTGGCACCTCCCCTAGTCAATCACTAATTAAGACAATGCTCTGCGGTCTTGCCTACAGCCAGGTCTTACGGAGACATTTTGTCAATTAAAGCTCCCTCCTCTCTAAAGACTCTAGCTTGTGCCGTGTCGACGTAATATTAGCCAGGAAGGTAATATAGGTGGGAGGGAAACGGGAGGGCTGGGCTTTCTAGTAGTCAGAATGCACTTTAAGCGTGCCTGATATTGTCAAAGAACAAACCCGATGACAGATATACAAATACTGATAGCAGGTAGGCTAGGAAGTCTGTGAACTGTACTTGTAAGCAAGAGAAGTGAGGTTGACGCCATTACTGAGAGTGAGTGAGTGGGTGGGGTCCATCAGATGCCGTAAACGTGGTTCATAATGATACCTCATGTTAACCACAAGGAGTAGGCCTTAGCTTCCTACTAACATTTGAACAATAATCCTTCTTCAGATCCAGTTGTTTTTTTCCTTACAGCTGTTCTCTGGGCTTTTACAATTACATTTAAATTAGTATACTATATCTTGTTCTGAATTAAACATATTTTTAAACACAGAATACGTTTGCATGCGTAGTTGTGGTGCCTTCATGAAATCTAGTGATCTATCACTTCTCAGGTAAGGTGATCTCTCTAAATCCCGTTTTTTGGGTTTTGTTTTTTTTTTTTTTTTTTTTGGTTTTTGTTTAACAATGAAATGAGAATAATAACAGGAATTCATTTAAGGAACTATGTGGTGTAAATATGGTAATAAGCTTACGAGTTTAGAATAGTAGAGTAGTGTCTATAGCAGAGTAAGTAGCTGCTATGACAACGACATGGTGGTCCTGATGAGGACAACGAGGAAGGAGAAACAGGAGGTGGAAGATGAAGCTGGAGATGATGAAACCTCCCTAACAGATGCAGTGCTTTCCCAAGGCTGCGCTGTAGGAAGGACGCAAACGCCGTGTGCAGACAATACTTTCCTGGCTTTCCTCTTCCAGCCTCTTCCCCAGGAACTCATTTTCCCTACGCTGGGAGATACTGATGAAACCAATGTGCACTTTGTGGCAAATGTGATGCCAACTCCCACTTCCCTGGACAATGGACGCTCCCCTCTTACATGGAAAGCAAACTTTAATTCTTCCGGCTGAAAAGGAAAAAGTGGCTTTTAGCATTTGATACTTGAAAAATTTGAGAGATATGAATTGTCTGCCTCATGTAGCTGACCCATAAAAATCGCATTCATACACATGGCTGAGTAAGAAATGTCAGATTGTTGTTGTTTCCATGAAAGAAATGAAATCTGTGGGCCTCTGTCTTGTAGGTGAACAGAAACTTCATTCTTACCAAGGCTTACCGTTTCCCTTTTCCATAGATTCACATTAGAAATGTTGTTCTGGTTGTACTTGTCCATGGTAAGCACTGTTAAATGTTCTGTGTATACTTGCATGGTTCCTTAACCAACAAGCACGGTGTCTTACCTGTTAAGCTTCAAGGGAGACACCTTCCTGAGAGGAGATGTTTTTCCTCAGATAGAAGATCTTTCTCCAGTCCTGGTTCCCACTTGGAGATAGATGGCTCTGATCAAAGCTGAGGCCCATAACTATTTTTAGAAATCATAGACCCATGTCCTCTTGTCCATAATGATAGCTCTCATTTTTCTAACATCTCCTATTCTAGCACAAATTATCCCAGTATGGGAAATTAAGAATATTCTGTGTTGAATGTGTCTCCCTTGCTCCTCAAGCGAAAGAAATACAAAGGCTTGACTGGTTTTAAAACTAACTAACTAACTAACTAACTAACTAACTAACTAACTAACTAACTAACTAACTCTCTGTCCTCTCATTCTCTACCCCCTAACCCCGTGTTTGTGTGCGTGCATGAATGTGCATGTGTGTATGTGTGTGTGTGTGTGTGTGTGTGTGTGTGTATGTGTGTGTGTGTGTGTGTGTGTGTGTGTGTGTGTGTGTGTGTGTGTGTGTGTGTGTGTGTGTGTGGTGTGTGTGTGACTTGTGTGTGTGTGTGTGTGTGTGTGTGTGTGTGTGTGTGTCATTGTGTGTTGTTGTGTGTGTGAGGATTTAAAGAAACATAAAGAATGTGCATTTTAGCAGGTCTTCAAAACAAGGGATGACTAAACTGAGCTTACATGCATAGAAAACAAGCATAGACTTAAAAGTTAAATAGATTAATATCTTCAGAAATAGCTTTGTTTACTCATTTTACAATTAGAGAAATCAAGGTTCTGAGAAGTCTCCCATTCATTAACAACTGAGTAAGTGGCGGTGATAAGCTCATTGTTAGCATGAGTTGTTACAGCTTCCCCAGGCATAGCCTGAGGCTCTTATATTCCTAAAGAAACTATAAAGAATGAATATTTTACTTCCTATATTTTAGCTACTTCAAAATTCACAGGATAAATGACGAATGCTGTGAGTTTCTTCCTTCTTAGCTGAATGCTTGCAATGGCAGAAAAAACATTCAGTTCTAGGATAAAGTTGACATTAAAACCATAAATGGCTAACTATAGAGCTACAGAGACCAGTTAGCCACGTGTTTGCTTATTATGCTTCTGAGTAGTGCTATTCCAGTCATTTGGCTTTCTTTAACAGCAGAATTTCACTCTGTAACATATGCCAATTTATTGGAAAGTCTAGAGTGATGACCAAAGGCAAAGAAAAGGAGAGCTTTAGAAAAGGCAGGTCTAGACCTTGAAGATCCGAGATTTTATTGCTTGACGGTGTTAGTCTTGGCTGAGTCCATAATATCGCACACAGCAGGAGTTCATTTTCTCATATTGGCTGTCAAGATCAAGCGCTAGTAGGCTGGGTTTTGGGTGAGACCTTTCTTTTGAACTAAAGATGGCTACTGCTCCCTGAGTCCCCCAGTGATTTGTTTTCTGTGTACATTTGCTTTGGGTGTCCTCCTGTAAGGACGGTGGTCTCTCTGTATTTGTTTCTCACCCTATAACATTCTTTGATCTTAATCATCTTCTTAAAGGTCCAATCTCCAGCAACAGAGAGCTCAAGACTTATGGTTCAGTTTCATAATAGTGTGACGGTAATGTTTGTTTAGTAGAAACCATACTTTGAATTCATCTTTTCTCAGTTTTCTGGGAATTATTCTCTTGTGATGGCGGACCTCAGCAGGACCTAGCTTCTAAACAACTGTAGAGATATCAAGATGAACAGTTGACAGTGAACTGTGCTACTGTGCTATGATATTGGGTAAGGTAGGTGGTGGTCAAGGTGGTGTTGTCCTACAGTATTTTTAACAATTGATCACGTTGCTTGGAAACAAACTCATCATAAATGTAAATGCATCTGTAAATAGTCTCATGGGGGTTAGCTGAAGTTTCAATCATACATTGACCATCTACTCCTTACTACTGACTGCTCTTTTCTGGTGATGTCTGGGGATGAACCTGCTCCAAGTTCTTCTGTTCTTGACCTCTATGTTTTATACTCAAGTTCCCAGAGATTCTGGGATTTTGTTTTGGACCATAGAGCTATTGTCTCCCAACCAAAGTGACATTGTATTTTCTGATACCACAACAAAGGCCATGATAGGTGGGGGTGGAGACAGCTTTATTGGGAAAGTTGAAGGACATTATGAAAAGAATTCTGAGGAGACATAATTGATGGCAGCTAGGCGAAGATACCATTTGGTTATTTGCCTCAATAACAATGTATTTGGAATCTCACTGTTCATGAGGTGAGGCTCTTCTGTTTTCTTGGAGGAGGATAAGAGAACTTGAGGTGGTTGAACTTTTCCTCTGCCCCTCACCTGTTCTGGAAGTGACCTTGTAAACATCTCTGAGGTATAAAGCTTAACAAACACTGTTTTATACCATAAACAAATGGAAACAGTGGGGTCCAGGAAAAGTGGTGTCTTGCCCAAAGCTTCTCAGCTTCCCAGAAACCTTGGTCCAAGTATGGATCATAGATAGCATTGAACTTCCAGTCTCAGTGCTGGACAGCCCCTAATCTTGATACAGTGATCACTGAGCATTCTGTTTTCTAAGCAAGTTCAATTTGGGAACTACACTAGATACCCTTACTGGGGTATTTTTAGATGCTAATTTCTTTTTCACATTTTTTTAAAGGACAGAAAAGCCCAACAATATCCAGACAGTCGAGAAGAAAAATTACAAACAGTGTGGGCAGTGGATATCATGCATCAGCTGAGATCAGACAGCCTGAAAAGCTGTTCTGTATGACTGATCTGCTGGCTGATTGGAACCAAGGGAAAGCTGGGAGCCTGTAGCCTTGAGCTTGGCTCCACATCAGAGCCCTGTGCAAATTCCTATAATTGTTGGGTTTGAAGCTGTTTGCTTTGGGCTAGATCTCAGCCTTGCTATTACTCATTTGTGTGCCTGTGTTCGGGTTCCTTTAAGATTTGCAAGCCTCAGTTTCCTCCTTTGTAAGACTGACAATCCGATGTTCAGATTTATAGGTTTATTTGAAGAACTAAACAAAATCCTTGTGGATAGTGTCTAGGATGGCTAGAGTCTTCAGATGCTCTAAAATGTTAGTGGTCAGACAGATTCTTTTTCCTTTGAACTTGCTCTTTAAGTATTAAAATAAAAACTTGTTGCATACACATATCTACTGTCAGAAACGGTTCAGTAAGACCTGCTAAACATGATAAAAATCCCATAAAACCACAACTAAGTTATTCCATGAAACTTTTAGAAATGAAAACTGACCCAAAAGCCCTACTGCTGTGCTCAACTCAGAGGGCTCTTTGAGAGCAGCAGATGACCATATCCAAAGCAGAGTAAATTGCTCTTGTGTTTGGGGGTGATTGGTGTGAAAAAGACAGTCCCGGGGCTCACACGTACTTCATCTCTGTGGATGATTCGTCTAGGAATCTGTAGCTAGAGGTCCAGAAAGCAGACGATGACTATCATTCATTTTCCCTTCTCTGAGTCTCCTGCTTCTGAGCTCAAGTTAAAAAAAAAAAAAGAGAGAAGACAAGGACACCAGGACTAGTCCAAGAAATGCATGGAGCAATTCTCTGCCAGCACTTGGGGAAACCTTAATATTGATGGCAAATTTACAGTTTGTCATTATGGATCTGTTTCAAAACATGGGGTTATTCTGATCAAGAAAGAAGTGTTATTATAAAAGTCTGCATGCAGACTGAATCGTGAGTCGTGTTGGTGCTGGGAGAAAGGTTTATGAACAGGTGTTCATTTACAGTTAGATGAAACTATATTTTTTAAAGATTTATTTATGTATATGAGTACACTGTCGCTGTCTTCAGACACACCAGAAAGGGCATCAGATCTCATTACAGATGGTTGTGAGCCACCATGTCGTTGCTGGGAATTGAACTCAGGACCTCTGGAAGAGCAGCCGGTGCTCTTAACCCCTGAGCCATCTCTCCAGCCCCGAAACTATATTTTCTTGTAACATCTATTTCCCTTTCCCTTTCAATCTTCTGTAGGTACTAACAGATTTTGGAAATTGTTTTTATCATCTCTTCTCCTTAAGAAAAGAGGAGAGGTAACATTATGGATTCTTTGAAAATGTATTGGTTACATGCCTTGTCAGGTTATAGTCTGAATCTTTAAAGTCTGCAAATGAATTGAAATTGCAATAGAATTGGTGGCAGGGGCTCTTGTGTAAATCTTGTGTCTTAGGCTTTTACTGCTGTGAACAGACACCATGACCAAGGCAGACTCTGATAAGGACAACATTTCATTGGGGCTGTCTTACAGGTTCAGAGGTTCAGTCCATTATCATCAAGGTGGAGGCATGGCAACATCCAGGCAGACTTGGTGCAGGAGGAGCTGAGAGTTCTACATCTTCATCTGAAGCTGCTAGCAGAATACTGACTTCCAGGCAGCTAGGATGAAGGTCTTAAGGCCATGCCCACAGTGACACACCCACTTCAACAAGGCCACACCTACTCCAACAAGGCCATACCTCCTAATAGTGCCTCTCCCTGGCCAAGCATATAAAAACCATCTTGACATGGAAGGTCTTAAGTAGGTAAAACATAAAAAGGGAAGGTATCATCAGTAAGTTTCCTAAAAATGATGAAAATTAGTAGAAAGGGGTATAAGGAGACCTAGGTTTCAGGTTCCATGTGCAGACTAATGGAGCAAGGCAGCAGCAAACATTTTATTATGCTCCAGGTGTGTACCAGTCAGAGTCATGTAAACTTGCTGCTGCTTTATAAATCCTTGGGTTTCCGCTGGGATCATCAAAAGTGCTGAGATGATCCAATACCTGAGAGTTGGAATTGCTTCATGGCTCATCCATCCTCAAGGCTCCAAGTTAGTGCTGCTATCCTGGAGCCTCCGTGGTCGCGCCAATCATCCTGCCTGGCCTCCCTAGGCATTTCTGCCTCCATAGGAAATGCTGGTTGGATTCCAAGTGCATGTGCTATGTTTTTGGATATAAAATGTCTGCTACAGAATCATGTGTTTGAACACGTATGCCCCAGTTGGTGACATTGCGTTACAAGGTTGTGGACCTTCAGAAAAGAAAGCTTAGCTGGTAGGACTGGATCTCTGGTGATAGGAGAAGGAGCTGTTTGAGGCTTATCACCTAACCCTGCTTTCTGATCCATAAAGATGCGACCAGGCAGTCACATATCCTTGTCATTATAGCCTTAAGCTTCTGTCACTGGTACGATGGGCTCAAATTATGAGCCAAAATAAATCTTTATTTACCTATCTATTCTTCTCATACATTACATCCCAACCACAGTTTTCTCCCCCTTCACTCTCCTCTTTACCTATAAATCTCATCTTCCTTAAGTTGTTTCGTATCAAGTGTTTGGTCACAGCAATGAGCAAGGTAAGTAATACAACACGTACCCCAAGAAAAGTCAGGAAAGCCACGCTTCTGTTTATGATTTAGTGTATGTCAGTTGTATGCAGATTCAGGGAGGAGGCACAGACTGTACTTCTTGACAAGGAAGAATCTACCTTATATGGAAAGAAGAGTGTGTGGTGTAGAGTATTAATGTGAGCATTGGTGGAAACTCCTGCCCAGTACTTCTCAAAAGCATCAAACACTTCTAAGAAATTAAACTTCTGGGATTTATGAAAGCATGTGTGATAAAGTTGAGTTTCCTAATATGGCCAAACAGTGTTTGCTTCTTTGAACTCAATTCTCCCCTTTATTCTTTGAGATACAACTTAGCATTGTCTGTCTGAACACTTGAATGGTTTTTCAAGTCTTTGGAGTCTTCAAGAACAGGGCCTATTCCACTGTCCTCCAAGGAAAGAATGACAAAGGATTCTTTTCTGTTTGAAGCTTCCTTTCCCAGATCTGGAAGCTTTCAAATTTGTAAGAGGAAACTGAACAACCAGGCATGTCTGTTTTTATTAAATCGAGAACTTTATTGTCAATAGAACATTAATGAAGGTGGATGAACAGTTGTCTTGAGAGTGGGATACACGGTTCTTTACATATATGTTTAAGAATGGTAGAACTGGATCCTATGGTCAGTCTACTTTTTGCTTTTTGAAGAACCCCCACACTGATTTCCACAGTTGATGTACCGATTTGCATACCCACCAGCAGTGAAATGTTCACCTTTCCCCACACCCATGCCAGCATTCACTGTCATTTGGTTTTCGTTTTTGTTTGTTTTTGGACTTTGACCATTCTTACTGGGGAGAGATGAGGTCTCAGAGTCATTTCAATGAATGCTTATACCCTGCATCGCTGAACCATGGACCCCAATAGAAGGGTGGGGAGAATTTCTAAAGGCTAAACAAGGGAATTCCTTTTTATGTCTTCTTATGATTGTATAGCAAGAGAAGAGAACAGAGGATCACAGGCTATGGGAGCCCTCATGTCATTAGATGACTACCACTGACACTAGAGGCAACGGGCCCCATAAACTGTTCTTGGTTTTATCTTAAATCAGAAGGCAGCTGGAACTCAAAGGACTGCTCCATGCTAGTAAGAACAAAGTGAGGTGGATCTGTCCAAGAATGCTTTGCTTGTGTACCTGGAGTTAGAGAGACGACCAATCACCAGGGATGTTGAAGGTACTTTCCATAGAGTTAATAAGATCCTACTGCTCTAAACCCTGAAACCTTATCTGCCTCCCCCAGAAGCAGTGAATCTCTGGGCAGTCATAGAATTCCAGTCATGACAACTGAACTCAAGTATAGGGAAGACATGAGTTGTAACAAATCACTTCCTGATTTCTGGAGAAGATAGATGTATGTAAATTATCAATATGCCTCCATGACCCAGTTATATATTTATTTATATGATCACTTCTTTACTGATTGTCTCCCCTCCATGACTGGAGCATGAGATGTGTACATTTTGGGACAGACATAGAACTACAAAGTTGCATCAGCAAAGAGAAATGAACTGGAAAAAAATGAATCCACTATACAAATTTATTTGAGGCACACGTTTGGGAGAGTTTGTGTTTTAAGCTCTTAACTTGTCCAGTTCTTACCTTTTTCAGATTAATTTGAGTGTGAGACTCAGACTGTATGTGAGCCTGTTATGTAAGGGCAATGCCAGAGATATATTGAGAATGCATTCATTTGTTCAACAATACAATCCTTGATGGAAAGAAGCACACTGTGGAGTGTGTCCCCCCCCCACTTCCGGTTCTGAATACTCTCTTACATTTGTCTTGTTCCTGACTGGGAAGCCCCAGCATTTGGATTAGGTCAGCTCTGGACTACACCCAAGAACCAAAGACCAATGAAAAATCAAGAAGTTAAAGGGTGAAGTTCTGTCTGCACTTTGCCTTTGATATAGCCGGACATTATGTCTTCTCTGTGGCATTAGGTAGAGTTGTCTCACTGTAAGATTTGGCTTTGTGTGAGAAAACCTGTCCTGGAAAGGCAGGGCACCTAGACAGCAGTGGGGCTGGAAACCTTGCTGGCATTCTAACTTAGAGAAAACATTTTTACATGACTGGAGGCAAATTGTGTTCCCCTCTCTACACCCTAAATTACCCCAAGAAAAAGAGATTTAAAATAAAAGGAAGATAGTATGTAAGTCCCTTTCCAACTGTCTACTCACAGACTCATCACTGCACGCCTCAGGTTGGGAAAACACGACAAACACTAGAACCCAGAAATCTCCAGTTCAACGATCGTCTTAGTTCATGAACTAGATACGAGCTGAATACCGACGAAGATTATTAGGCTCTGAAATGTGAACCACCTGAAAAATTCATTCAAAGGAGGAGGTTTCTCCCTGTTTCTGAGGACCATTTGGGGGCCTTTGTTGAGTGAGCACCTTTCTGAGTCCCATCTAGATGTTAACTATTTCTCAGTTTTTCCATATGCACTTTTCTAGTTGGCCTTTTTTCTAATAGAAATCATATTTAAACAGAAATTAAAAGAATCCTCTCTTAATGCTTCAGCTCAAAGTAGGTGTTTAGTGTAAGGTTGGCATGTAAAGGGAGCAATTAAGGCTACCTCCTTATTAGTTCTTGGCTCTGCAATGAGGTGTTAGTGTTTATTTTATTCATCAAAGTCTTTCTAGCAGCCTTCTAAGTACAACAGGAAGCCATTCACTATCTCACACCACTGAAGCTTTGATTCCTTATCTAATTATAAAGGACAGAGAAGAAGAATGAGGCGGGGCTGCCAAGGAGGTCTGGTGTATGAAGAATGGGATGTTTATTCTGGATTTTTTTGCCCAGGGAATGGTTCATGTCCTTATAAATGCATGGAGACTTTGGAAGTGTAGGTTGAGAAAAACTAGTGGAAGGACTTTATTCTATGATAGTAACTTTGATTGGTTTTTAGAGGACTAAGACCACAATTGAGAGTAATAGCTACAAGAAAATGCGAGAAGTCTGGTAGGCCAGAATGAAAACACATGGTATAAGGCTCACAGAGGAGGGTGGTTACGTCACAGTGAGGAAGGGTCTGGATGCGCACCCGAGGAGAACACATGGCCAACTAAGGTCACCCTCAGTTCCCTTAACATGACTATGTCTCACTTTACTAAAATCTCAGCTCTTTCTGAATACTGATATCCTAGAAGAAAGTGGGATGGTTTGATTCTTATTCCTGGTTAGAAGTTTTTCTTGTTTAAGTTTTCTGACATTATCTACAAACATCTACCTAATTACCACATGTGGAACCTGAGAACCAGCTGTTACTCTTCCTAATCCACCTGCATTCATAAAACTAAACCCTTCCCCATGCACTAAAGAAATATGTGGAAGCTTGTCTATTCTTACATCAGAAGGCAGACAGGGGAACATGGCAGACCATATCAGTTGGGAGAGACTTATAACACAAAGGCAAAGGGTGCTTTAGGAGTTGGTGTGAAGGCCATGCGACTTGAAAGAGCCCTGGTTGTTGATATATTTTGGGCAAAGATTCAAAGAGTTGAAGAGGTAAACACTAATGGTACTTAACAGCCTGGCGAAGGTTATTTCAGGGAGAGGGAGAGAAAAGCTGAGAGCAGTTTGTGTGTTCCAGGACCAGGGAGGATCACTGTGGTCCAGACAGTGATGGGACAGGGTATAGAAGAGCACAAGGGCAGAGAACAGAGAAACTGGAAGGTTTTACAGCTCTTGGGTTGACACTTAAGTAAGAAGAGATCTAAGCAGAGAACCAGCACAAGATGTTCCGACATGTCCCCTTCAACACCTTTCCAAGCATCCCCAGGCATCCGCATTTCTACTACTCTGTGATTGTCTAAGCTACCATCATCCTTTGCTGGGCTTTTGGAAAATTTCACACTTGGCTCCCATATTTAAATCATCCATGCTCTCAAAATACTGTCCATCATAATCTTCGAAATACAAACTGGCTGATTGCATATCTCATTGCATTTTGAGTATTAGATAAATTCCTCTGCATCAGATGTAACGGTCTCACTGAGCTTTCTACAGTCTCCTTTCATTTTCTTTAACACCAACTCTCGGCCTTGAACCTTGGATGCAGTCCCCCGGCTCTTGACAACCCAGTTGCTGATCACTATCTCTCATCCTCCTGAGAGAACCCCTTCCCAGGTGCTTCCTGATGAGCCTTGTGACTTCCTGCAAGTCTCGCTTCATAGACTGTATTTATTTTTGCCTGCTTTTCAAACTCTCTGTTTCTCCATCTAGACTATGTATACCAAACTTTTAAGACTATAGCATGGTGCCTGTATTTTGCTCTTGGCGCTTCATAAAAGTTGGTTGGGAGGAGGAAATGTGTTTAACCAAGGAAGGCGGAAGAAGAAACATACAGAAAGAAAGGGAGCAAAGATGGTGAAATGATGCTAAGGATGCTTGAAGGAGCCAGAGGGATTGTTTTAACCTAAAGTTATATATAATACATATAGTGTGTGTGTGTGTGTGTGTGTGTGTGTGTGTGTGTGTTGTGTGCATATACACATACAAATATAGTTTAAATGAAGTTAAGCCTCTTGGGCTTCAATGCTCCTCCCCTCCCAATAAGTCTCCCAATATTAGGCATTTTGAGTTGTTGGCCAGGAAAGCCCTAGAAATTCCCAAAACGATACAATATTTTTTTTGTGTTGCCCTTGGTAACCTCCTACCTTGGTAGTCCCTGTTGTTGAAGATACCACACACACTGGACACAGGACTCAGAGGATCCAAGCTGGATCTGACCTGAAAGCCTGAAGACTAGCTTTTGTCATACCAGAAGGGGCTATACCAGGGAAGCAGCCAGTAGTCCTGCCCAGCTGAGATACCTACAAACCACAACCATGACGGGCATGGCAGGATAGCTTTAAAGGCACAATAGGAGCACTCCTCTAGGTGAGAACCGACAGTGCTCGAGTTGGACTTCAATGGAGGAAAACCACACTAAGTCCTGGAAACCTATTTTATCTCCTGGAGTTAGTGAGGACATGAGTCTTGGAGGACAACCTTCTACCGGCATTTCCCTAAGCTAGCACAATTCTAAACTGGCTCCTAAATGCTTATCCTTATACCCACAGACATGTGTAGCTGTCAGTCCTCATCAAAGAAACCTTTTAGCAAACAAAGACTATTACAAAACCCGCAATGGAGAAATGCAGAGAACAAATATCTTAGTTGCGTCAGACTCAGGGGTTACATCTGGGATACAACTCCCTCACTTAAGATTCAGGGTACATTGCAGAAGAGGTGAGCAGAAAGATTGGTGAGAGTCAGTCTGCTGTGGGATTGAGTCTCCTGGAAGTGTCAACGAAGACACACCTGTGACGCCTCAACAACACTGGATCTAAACAATGACAATATCAATAGACAAATTAATGCAAAAGGGGAAACCTCGGGGGCCTCATCCCTAGACAAGTAACAACAGGCAACTAAGGGCTGCTGTGTGAGGAGTAATTAGTCATCTTCAGGGATGAGACTCCTAATTGGCTATCCAATTCCAAGCAATCAGCCCTGATATCATATACGTACATCAACACTAAAGGGAACCGGCAAGTTACATTTATATATTGATGTATTTATACATACATGAAACAATTAACAATTAAAGAAAAAGAGGCCACAGATTGGAGAGGGAATGGGATTATACATGGAATGGGTAGGAGGGAAGAAAAGGAGGGGAAATTTATATTATTATATTTTACTTTAAAAAATAAAAGTATATATTTTTAAAAGCTAAGCAAAAGAATAAATAAAAAAGATTATAGTGTGTACCTGGAGAGATTTTACAATTGCCTCCTCCTTTACACACACACACACACACACACACACTGTAGTGCAGTCTGGGAACTGTAAGCAAGCCGTAGAATCAACAAAGGGCCATGATTTCATACGCTGTTTTAAAACCTTCCTAAGAGCAAGAAAGGACAGCAGGTATAATGTGAATGTTTGAAGCGGTGACATTTTTTTACTTTGTGAAAATGATATTTTTAGTATGTTCATCTCCTCTAATTGTTGCTGCATTTACTTCCGTTCCCATGGGAACCTAGAGAGGGATGGTTTCCCGGCCCCTCTGGGCTTCGGCAGAGGCGAAGGACCACAAGAGCCTCCAAGAGCTGCTGTGGAGATGCTGTGCGTCAGTCTTTCCACTCCACAGTGGCTGCGGGAGACTCTGTTACTCTGTCAGATGTGTGTGCTGCCTCACGCAGAAGCAGGTCCACGTGACAGAGCTTGTCGTGGGGCAGAGGGTCGCATCAGCGCCAACATCTGCACAGTGTGGTTGAGAGGTTAGAGAGGTAAGAGGGAGAGGTCAAGCAACTTTTCAGGAGAGCAGTATCTCTATTTCCTACATTGTACTTGAAACTTTTTCTGGGGTTAGCAGAAAAGAGGTTAATTGTCTTCCTGTTTGAGTTTCTTGCTTAATTATCTTCCTCTTTGAATTAAAAAGCACGGAGAAAAGTTGAAACGAACATGAGAGACAAATTAAGCCCCGGCAAAGTAAAGAAAAACAAAAAAGGAGTCAGACAAAACACACGTAAAGTTTCTACATGGTTTATGTCAAAGCATGGAGGGATGCAGGCCTAGCTAAATCAGAGTGATAAAAGGAAATTCTAAGCCCTTGTGACTCAGTTTCCCGAAGCAAGGGGGTCACACAGACACCACTGGAATACATTCATTCAGTTGTTCTCATCAAAAGACCCCTCAGGGAGCTGTGCACTGGGTCCAGCGGGCAATGAAGGAGGTGTATCGAGGGGAAAGGAGGAAACCTGGCCTTGGGCTGCTTGGCATCTGGGACCAATAAGTACCCTAATGATGCCACTGGCTTAGGAATGGCATTTAAAAGACAGAGGGAGAGGGAAAAGGAGAGGAAGAGAGGGGGAGGGGAGGGAGAGAGGGAGAAGGAGAGATAAGGAGAAAGAGATAGAGAGAGAGACAGACAGACAGACAGACAGACAGACAGAGAAAGAGAGAAAGTCATGTAACCTATAGCCATTTCAATGCAACCCAAATCCTTTCTAAATGTGTGTCAACCATGGGATGGGAAGCTATCTCCAGGACAGTCTAAACTCTCTCTTTTCCCACACTTGTGCCTCCATCTGCAGGTATCCCCCTTATTCCTCTCTCTGTCTCTCTCCCCAAATTATCTCCTTATCATTTGTGCCTACATCGTCTCCTCTTGATCCCAAGGAATTATAGCAAGATCCTCCTGCAGGTTTGAAAAGGTCGCATGAAAGCTAATTATTTACACCCTGTCACCGATCGATTAATATAACTGTAGGGATCCAGCTTGCTGCAGACTGAGCGCTAAAATGTGAGAAGCACAAAGAAATCAGCCTGTTGCTGCAGTGTTAGTAGTTTCAAGGTCTAAGGATGTGTTTTCCAGCTCTGTCAGCAATGGTCTGGTGAGTAAGGCAGGAAATCCAAAGTTAAATAGTATAACCTCCACAAGTGAGATTAACACCCATTTGCCTTCTATTGCCTCCCCATCCCCCGATTCTTCTGTGTTCAGTGAGGGCGTGGCACTACCTTAAAGACTCTTTTTAGGAAGTCAGGATGTATCTTCCCCTTCTATGTTTATGCTAAAATAGGGTAACAACATTTTTAAAACTGTCTTTTTTGTTGGTATTTTTAACTGATTCCCTAACTAGCCAGAGTAATTAAATGCTTAGCATGGAACAAAAAAATGTATGGAAACATCTGACCGTCTGCCAGGTTAAAAGCGTACATTTTCCAAAGCTATGTCTATAGGGAGGGAGTTAAAAATAATTAAACCTAATAGCTTGGTGCCTGGCACTGAGCCTTGCAGATAGGACGCACCATCTCCCTTGTACCCAGCAGCGGGATCTGGACGAGAGAGCCCTCTACTCCCATGATCCAGGTGAGTGGGGCTCACAGAGGTTCCAGGACAGATGATGTGGCCAGGATTCCGAGCCCAGGAACAAAAGAATGAGCCTCTGAGCTCTTCATCTGTCCATGATACTTGTCAAAACGCAGAACCGATGGATCAGCATGTGCGGCCATTTTTACATTCCATTCCCAGGGTCTACATTTTACAGGTGGAGGAGGAGCCACCGTGGTAAACAGCTCCAGCACGGGGTTGGGGTTAGTTAATGTCACCGAGCTTTCCTACAGGCTGGCAGCAGGGGTTGAGGGTGCAAGGGTGTTGTTTTGTAACATAGCTCGTGAAGATCAACCGAAGAGCATCTATGTCAGGTAATGTCTTACGGTTCCTGCCTAGCAGTTCTGCTGGGTTCCTGCTTTCCTCCAGGGTATGTTGTTCTGAATCTTCATGGCTTCACTGAGCCAAGAGAAGCTAAGCTCAGTCTTCCTTAGGTTGTGTGGCTTTAGTGCTCTCTCTCTCTCTCTCTCTCTCTCTCTCTCTCTCTCTCTCTCTCTCTCCCTCCTCCTCCCTCTCCTCCTCTGTTTATATTTATCACTCTGTCCATCTTTATTTTTATATTACCACTACCTTCAGGATTGTTTCTTTATCTTCATAATTCATTTCCAGTGTCACTTGGGTTCAACTGCTAACATACATCTTTATATTCTTTAATATTGTAATGTTTGTTACAATTCCCCCTTACGACACATAATTCTTATCGTACTTAAGACTGCAGTCCTTATGGATCATTTGGATTTTAATTACGTATACGTGTTGGCTAGTTTTATGTCAGCTTGACATAAGCTGGAGTTATTTGGGAAGAGGAAACCTCAATTGAGAAAGTGATCCTACCCGATTGGCCCACAGGCATTGTTTCTGTTATGATTGATGTAGGAGGGTTCACCTTACCCTGAGCAGTGCCACTGGTCCTGGGTCCTACGAGAAGGCAGACTGAGCAAGCTTATAAGAAGCAAACTAGTATGAGTAGCCCTCCAACATGGCTTCTGCCTCAGTTCTTGTCTCCTGCTGGAGTTCTTATCCTAATGTCTTTTAGTGATAGAGTGTGATCTGAGACTTGTAAGCTGAAATAAACTCTTCCCTCCCCAAGTTATTTTGGACATGGTATTTTTTCATGGCAATAGAAACCCTAAAAGTATATAACCATAAGTAAGTAGTTTCTCTAGTTTTCTCATCGGCCATACAGGAAAAAATAACAACAAGAACCAATCATTCTTTAGAGGTAAATAATTTTCCTGGAACTCCCTTGAGGCCATAACTCAATGATGGCTCCCTGGAAAGAGTATAGTGTCTCTCTCTTAATGCTGCCTGTACATTCTCAATGTATCAATACTAAAAAATATTCTTATTGCCATTTCTTTTTAAAGGAAATGTATTATTACTATTTTAAATGAATGTATATGTGTATGTCTGTGTGTGGTTAAATGCCCATGAGTGAAGGTTCCTGTGGAAGCAAGAACAGGGCCCCAAGTTCTTTAGAGCTGGAGTCACAGAGGTCTGGGAGCTGGCCAGTGCAGGCATTGAGAATCCAAGTAAAGTCCCCAGCAGGAACAGTATGTACTCCTGACCACTGAGCCATCCCTCCAGCCCTTGTGTTTATTTCTAGCCAGATCCTTAACCCTGGCTTCAAATGCCTCACTTTACAGAGTATGAGTCATCTCTTTTGGGTGTTTTTTTTTTTGTTAAAGAAAGCTGAATGCTTCAAACTGAACTGGTTAGTCTCATACTGTGCTTACTGTAAATGGAATCCAGCAGCAACATGTGGTTATGAAGTACAAGAAATAAAACTAGTCTAAGTTACAACATGTGCATTAAACATGGTACTCTACTTTGAAGAGTCATCGCAAGGAAAAGTAGTCCTACCCTACCAAAATTATGCCATTTACATTTTTTATAGTGCCAAGGTGAAACTCATGGACTTGTAAATGCTGAGAAAACGCATTACTGCTGAGCTACCTACCAAGCCCACAGATTTTGTTTTCCTGCCATCCTCTGGGAGAGATACTATTGTTCTGCCATTGTAGGGATGGAGTATGTAGAGGATTGCATCTGTTTAGTGCTGCCTAGATAGAACCTTAGATGGTCTGGATAGTTTCCTTCCCTGAAAACTATGCAATGCACAAATAATTCCCAAGATAAGGATGCTATGTATTGGTCTCCTCTGTTCCTCACTCGTCCCTCTCTTCTTCTCTCCCAGAACTTTGAAATAAAACCAGACATAATTGGGTGGAAAAAATCATTTCCCTAGAACAAGGACCTCTAAAACTACAGCAAAATTGAATTTCTCAACTACAAATCCTAACTACCAAAAAGAAGGACATGGGAAAATGTAAAATTCTGTGATAGCAGAAGGATCTCCATTCTGCCTGAAGTTTCGGTTCCTGCCATGTCAACTCGTGCAGCACACGACTCTCCTCAGACCCCACAGACACTTATAGTAAAGTTGCAGCTCAGACATGATCAGATTTGAGTGAAACGCAAAAATACATATGTGCAAATGTCACTGTGTCAGGAAATCTGATTAAAAAAAAATAACATTGGAAACCAGGATGCTACTGCAGAGTAAATCCAATTGAGCAGGATTTCTGTCTTAGGTGAGTTGTCATTTCTGGGATTGGTCACTCATTCTCTCATTGGTTCGTATCAAGGGTATGTTAGGTGCAAACATCAAACCTGGGATGCTGAAATCACTCTCAGCACCATGAAGTGCTCACTTTAAAAGTATTTCATGAAAACTGGACCAAAGAAGGGAGTGGAAAAACTTTACTCCCATTTGCTAACTCACAGGCAAACATTAACTGAATGATGTAGATGAAAGGATTGTTGCTATAATAGAAATTGATTTTGTTTTTGTGTGTATCTTGAACATAGAGAATTGAATTCATTCAAATTATCTGAAAATACATGTTCTGTCTCAATCTCCTAGTCCCACTGGTAAGTGTTAAATTTGTTATGATTCTGCTATAAATTGGATACCTAAGGAAGAGATATTTGTCAGTGTGGTATGATGTACTTATCTTGGAAGTTCATGTGCTAACACATTGGCTCTTAGAACTAGCTAGATATATCAGCTGCATGTCACTGACTGCCCTGGGTGCTTAGGAGCCTGTTATAAATTTAAGACACTAGTCCTATCTTTAAAACACTTTAAAAGTTAAAAATAAATACTGAGTTTGGGAAAAGAATTCACAGACTGGGTTGGGGATTTAGCTCAGTGGTAGAGCGCTTGCCTAGCAAGTACAAGGCCCTGGGTTCAGTCCCCAGCTCCGAAAAAAAGAAAAAAGAAAAAAAAAAAAAGAATTCACAGACTGAAGAGCTAGCCTATAGAATGGGAGAAAAGTCTCTGCCAGCTACTCATCCAATAGGGATTAATTTGGGGAATACTCAAAAAACATTTAAAAAGCTAAACACCAAAGAACAAACAATCCAATCAATGGCTGTGTTTCAAACGAATAGATATTTAGATGGCCCATAAAATTCACGAAAAAGCATCCAACTCCCTTAGCTATAGGAAAAATGCAATTTAAAACCCCATCAACCTACTCCATCTAACCTAGTGCAAATGGCTGCCACAAAGAAAAACAAAACAAAACAACAACAACAACAAACGATTTACGGGGAAAACCTTCCTACACTGTAGACAGGGATGGAAATTGATGTATCTGCTGTGGACATCAACAGAGGGCTTCCTCAAAACACAGAAGTGGAGCCACTGCATGATCTAGGCAGACCATTTCTGACTGTGCACTTAAAAGATCCAAAGGAGCATAAATTGGGGCACTAACACTACTTATGTCTATTTCAGCACCATTCACAACGACAAAGTAAAACCAGTCCAGCTACCTACCAACTGTTGATCAGATCAAGAAAATATGGTATATGGATGTGGCACAAATGTGTGTGTGTGTGTGTGTATGAGAGAGAGGGGGGAGAAGGAGGGAGGAGAGAGAGAGAGAGAGAGAGAGAGAGAGAGAGAGAGAGAGAGAGAGAGAGAGAGAATCCAGAGGATGACCTCAGGCATGATTCCTCAGGAGTATGTATTTTCTCTCTCTTTTAAGACACAGAGTCTCTCACTATCCTGAAGCTTACAAGTAGCCAAGCAGGATTGCCTGGTCAGTGATCACTCACCATCTGCCTATCTCTACCCCCTGTAGTTCTGGGATCCTAAGCATGTGTACCACCACACTTGGATTTTCTACATAGATTCTGGGTATCAAATCGAAGAACTCATACTTGCATGTCAAATACTTTACTACCTAGGCTAGCTCTCTGACTCTATATGAAATATTACTTAGCCATTAAGAAAAGCAAAATTATATATGAATTTTTAAGGAAACCGAAATGTTTTGCTATGGCTTTTATGAACATTCTTAGTGTATTCATCTCTCCCTCCCTCTTTCCCTCCCTTTTTCCCTCCCTCCTTCCCTCCCCCATTTCCTCCCTCCCTTTCAGTCTTGGCCTTCCTCATCATTCTCAGTTAAATCTCCACTTTTTCTATTTCTCCTTCTTAGTATTTGTTTCCTATTATCTGCTCTCTAGATAGCCTTCTTTCTATGCTCACCAAGGTCCCTTTTCACTTTTCTGGTTTCTACACACACACACACACACACACACACACACACACACACACACAGTTTGAATGAAGTTGTGACATGTGTGGTTATAATGCTCCCCCTAAGAGCCATAGACTATCTAACAGAATCCCTCATGCCAGGCTTGGGGAATCTTTCTTTGAGTTGTTAGTCAGGGACCCAATAAGATCCCAGAATAATATAGGCCATTGCTATTACCATTGGTTGCCACCAAGAACTCCGTGCTGAAGACAGCATTCTTCAGTCAGAGGATGTAGAGGAGTGGGGCTGGAGCTGCTTGCCCTGAGATTCAACTCTTGCAGCATCTCAGGATGCTATGAAAGCTACCAGAGGAAAACCAATCAATCGACAATCTTAGCCAGGTGCCAAGACCTATGAGTTTTAGCCATGGCCAACCTGGCAAGATATTCCCAAGGGTTCAATAGTAGCATTTACATTTTAGGAATAGCCAGCAGCTGTCTAATTGGATTAAGTTTCGGTCAATAGGAAGAAACCCTTGCCTGCTACTATAAACTTAGCCAGCTGCCTGTGGCCCTCCCACCACTACCTTTCTAAACCAGCATAGTTTCTAATTGTATCCTAAATATTTATCTTAATGCTCACAGGGAAGTGTAACTCGCTCCCTTGTGGTGGTTTAAATGAGAACTTTCCTGTTAGTTTCATGTGTTTGAATGTTTGGTCTGCAGTTGGTGGAACTATTTGGGAAGGGTTAGGAGGTGTGGCCTTGTTGGAAGTAGTGTGTCACTGCTGGTAGGCTTTGTTTTAAAAGCCCATGGCAGTCCCAGTTAGCTCTCTTTCTCTATCTCATGGTTCTTGTCTCAACATGTTGGCCCTCACCTACTGCTCCAGCACCATGCCTACCTGCTGCCATGCTCCCCACAATTGAACGTCATGGACTCACTCTCTGAGCTGTAAGCAAGTTGCCAATTAAATGCTTTCATTTGTAAGTTTCCATGGTCATGGTGCTTTGTGACAGCAATAGAAAAGTAACTCAGACACCCCTAACCAAAAATGCTTCTTGGTGTAGCAGTCGGAGAGACAATTACAGAAATCCACAACTGCTCAAGATGCATAGAACAGTTGACCATGGGATTTCAAGTGTCAATTGATAAAACACAACCCCATACCTAACATTAAGAGGACATTGCAGAAGAAGGGCCAGAGGATCAGAATATCTTTTGTAAGTTAATATTTTCTGTATTCATGAAATCTCAAAAGGATGGTTGCCTAAGCAAGACTTAAAAAATGGCAACATGAATTAACATGTCAATGTGGATGGGGGATATCTCATATGACCGCATCCCTAGATAAAGAACTACTGGGAGGTAATGGCTACTGAGAGAGGGAGAATCAGTCTCTGTCTCTCTGTCTCTGTCTGTCTGTCTGTCTCTCTCTCTCTCTCTCTCTGTGTGTGTGTGTGTGTGTGTGTGTGTAGGGAGAAGGAAGGGGTGCAAATGATGTAAATAGAGTGCTTATGTGTAAAATTCTCTCTAGAAAAGGGTTTTGAAAGTCCAGCCTTTCAGGGTCCTAATCAAATCAGCCTGCCATGAAGACCTATACTCAGATCATGTCTCCAATGGAATCTACAGCTCTAACAACATTCTTTGTGATGTGATATTAACTAAAATAAGCTCAATCAAGGAAGAATATATGGAAAGGGGTACTATTAAGGAATAAGAAGGGTAGAAGAGGGCAAGTATTGCCAGTGGGGGAGTAAATACAATCATAGTTCCTTACATACATAATTGATAATAAAATATTGAAACGTGTTTTTCTCTATAGCTAATATACTAATAAAACAGAAAGACAATACAGTAAAAAGGGTGATGACAGGGAAGTGTATTCTATTTAAGGAGCATTCATAAATATTTACACATAAATAGAAGAGTGAAAAGGAGAGATTTTCTTTGTTCT
This sequence comes from Rattus rattus, assembly GCF_011064425.1. Lineage (NCBI taxonomy): Eukaryota > Metazoa > Chordata > Mammalia > Rodentia > Muridae > Rattus > Rattus rattus. The sequence continues at coordinate 69,655,702 of NC_046168.1, read as the reverse complement.
TAATGTTTTTTAGGCATGCCAAAGAAAAAAATCTCTGAAGAACTAAATTCTTACTTCAATTTGGGAGAAAAAAAAAGACCAATTGCCAGACCAACATCGTGAGTAGTGTTCCCAAGGTGGCCAACGATTAGTTTTCATTGTAGTGGTTTTTACCGTTATTACTAGAAATAGGAGGAGAGGAGCCAGGAGAAAAAGAGGTGTGCTAGCTACATTTTTGTTTCAGTGATAAAATACCATGACCGAAGGTATGGATGTGCCTAGTCCTGTAGTGACTTGAGGTGCCAGGGTAGGTTGGCTCCCTGGGAGGGACCTCCCCTTTTTCAGAGGTGAAGAGGAGGCTGGGGGGCGGTAGGGACCATGTCCATGTGAGGCGGGAACTGGGATGAAAGGAGGGGGCTTCAACCGGGATGCAGTGAATAAGTAAATAAATTAATGGGGAAAAAAAAAAGAAAAGAAAGGAAAAGAAGAGTTACCTTGGCTTACAATGGCTCCATACTGGTGACAGTAGCAGAGAGCTCGAAGACCACATCTCAACTTCACACCTTCACAACGGAAGCAGGGTGTGTGAACCGGAAGTGAGGCGAGGCTACAGAAGTTCAAAGTCCCCAGCAAAGCTCCATCATCTCCTCAAACAGTGCTGCCACCAATCAGGATTCAAACGTGTAAGCCTGAGGGTCCTTCTCATTCCAACCACCTGAGGAGGGTTGAGGGAGGCTGCTGATAGGCTCGCACAGTAGGTAGTAGTTGAAACAAGCTTTGAGGATGCAAGGCAGCAGAGTCTTTAAAAGTCCCCTGGGGCAAAAATTGGAGGCTGGGAATGGTATGTGGCTGTTGCTATTGTCTTTTTAAAGCATTTCTGTTTTAAAGTGCTTGAAAAAAAAAATCCATGGCCAGAGATCTCATCTACTAATGAAGTAGTGAACCGATTGCACTGGAATTGTGTGTGCTCTTTACTGTGTCCAAACTTGGCAGTTTCAAAGGTTTTTAAATCAATCTTAAAGGCTACCTCGTTTCTTAATACTACAAAGTAAAGCTGAGCGAAGAGCTAAGCGAAGAGCTATTCGATCTTCCACTTATCCACCACACACATATTTACCTTTTGCCTGATTTTGTTTTGTTTTATTTCTCTCACGACCAGGACTTTCCCTTTAAAAGCTAATTGTCTTACTTCAGTTTTCTCTTTATATTCCATTCTTGTGTTTACTATATTTACTGGGGCCAACATAAGAGACATTTTATTGACTTTGTACCTTTTTCATCTTCTCTCCCGAAGCCATTTTATGACCTAGGCAGCCTTCTAGATAAAGAAGATACTAAAAGTTGTAAAGTGCATACAAAGCCAGCTTTGTATTCAGCTGATTTTCAAAAAGCCATGCTCCCCTAAGCGGAAACCACCTCATCGCCTTAATGTGTGTTTCCTGGTTTTTTTTTTTTTTTTTCTGCTCCACCAAAATGTCTGACGTGGAGACCCGCAGAAGTGAGTAACCATGTTCCAGGGCAGCCTGTTTAGTGAGTTCTCTACGTCTGTGGATTTCTTTCCATCCCATACCTACTATGCCGACCCTTAAGAGGATTGTATGGCCCGCCTACTTTGCTTTGGATTGCACATCCTCCAATCTCATTTTCCCTCAGCACAGCTGACATCACAAGATATATTACCAGTCCCCCAAATTATCGGTGTCCAGCTTTCATTTTACAATTAAAACGTGTAATGACCATTTTAAATAAAGCATACCTTTCTGATTTGTCAGGCAGAGAAAACTGACGCCAGTGTTTTCTAAAATAACTCATACATTTTTAATCTGCCACTGAAGGCATTTCTATTAAGTGCACCGTTAGGCATTCCACTTCTTCCTTTTAATAATGTTTTGTGAATATTGCCTTGTATTATTTAAATACTCTTTGAGAGGCGTTTGGATATATGTATCTGTGCATGCCCATACTTCCAGTGTCCCCATCCATAATTTAAAATTCCACTTAGGTAGAAAACTGTGCAGGATTTCCTTAGAATATCATTTTCCAATTTGTGAGAGAACTAGAGTTTCTTTAAAAAAAAAAGATTCAACTTTTTTCTCCTTGGCTTAGGGATTCTCCTCGATGAATAACACTGTCTTTCTGCAGTCTTTGAGAAGGCAATATCTTAGAGGAGTCCACCTCCCAAGATTTTTCCTTTGTTCCTCATGACTTCCGTTTTCAAGAGATTGCTCCCTCATTCTCCACAGTGAAAAGAACAGGAGCGAAGTGTGCCCTACATAATTGGGGACTCTCAGGAGTCTTCCTGGGAATTCCACAGAGCACATCTATTCCCATTTTATTGGCCAAAACTCAGCCACAGGCTGAGACGCTGGGGATAAAGTCATCTATCCCTGAATAAAAGTGAGATTTGGTTACTCATCAGTGGCAATACAGAATGGGTGACAATCAGAGATGCCTGGCTTATGGAAGAGCTAAAGGTTCCCTATAGCATTAGCTACAGTTTGATCCAGATAAACATCATTAGGACTCTGATTCTACCTTTTAGAGACACTGTGCATTTTTGGTTTTGCTTTTTGTTTGTTTGTTTTTTGTTTTTGTTTTTGTTTATCACGTGTCCTTTTTATCCCCAGCCTGAGCCTCTCCAAAACAGAAGAGATACCTGTAGCATTTCATCAAATAACATTTTATATCTCACTGCCCGATGATGGAAGGAGACATTCTTTCTAAGACCTCTCCCAGAAAAACAAGAATATTGCTTCCAAAATTCAAAGCTGAGGCTTTGTGTATCGATGGCTCAAGCTAGATTAATCCTTCACTGAGTCAAAGATTAGCGCCAACTAGGTAGAATATATTGACGAATCCTGTCAGACAGAAGACTCGCAATGGGTTAGCTTCCCTCAAACACAAATTGCCTAGATATGGGAGATGTTATCACTGCACGGGAAATGGTGAAAGGTGAAATTATCTACAGATCAGTGTTCACTGTGGCTCTTGAAGGAATTCTCTTTTTTTATTGTGCATAACAAGTTTCCATAACTATTTCTTTATTCGCTATTGAGTGACCTCCAGTATATTATTTCCCTCTCTGATTACCTTGGCAACTCTAAGCAGCATGGATCTTCTGGCATTTGCTCTTCCATTATGAAAGGGCTTAACATCTCTTGACTTTTACTCTGTGTGGTGGGGACATTGAAGTCCTTTCTTCAGCTAATCATCTAGTCGTTTTTATACCATGAGGAGTTATGCATGCTGTTCTGTCACTCCAAGTAAGTTTTTTCAGATATCCATAAGTTGGATAGGAAGTTGAAAATTGGGAAATGTCATTTAGATGGCAATGCTGTCATAAATGCTGTTTTCTGAAAGCCCAGCCATTTAGATTCCCCTTGCAGATAATTTGACACAAGCCTGTTTGTGCCCCTAAAATTCAAGTACCTTACTTTTAAAATGCATGTGATCAAAGTATTCTTTTAAGTTTTTCAGGATCTTAATCTGGCACAACTCTATATTTTCTTTCTCCTAGAGACCTTCACACAGTCATCCAGCCTTAATGGGATCAGATTCCCCCAAGACCAGCAACATCCCTGGGTATCTTACATCTAGGGAAAATCTTGGGCTACAGAGCAAATATAGAGCTTGTCAGCACACAAATGGCAATAAACACAAGCCTCCAGTGAAACAGACAGAGAGGACCAGGAAGAGAAGGAAGAAGGAAGAAAGGTCTTTAATAGCCTTGCTATTTAAGGACCAGCTGAGCAAGAGTTGACACGTGACACTCAGCTTTTCAGATCTGACATCAGACAAGTCCGAGGAGAGCAGAGGTGACACAGAACCTCACACCGAGAACAGGGGTTTCTTCTTCCACCATTCCTGGCTAATGGCACCCAGTTGCTGCTAGAGTGCTCACCTTTCCAGATGGCTCCAAATGTAGAGCTCACATCTGGATGTGATCCTTGTTCTCAGTGATGTCCCAGCCTACCCTCTTCCTTCTCAAACGTAAAAGTCCAGCCTGCCTCTATCATTCCCAACTGTATACATGTTCTCCTAAGAGTCTCAAGCTGTTGAGTGACCAAGGCACTGAATGCAATACATCACGAGTGTTGTTTGGCATAGTGGCCATGGTTAAGACGCTTGGTTCCATGCTTGCTCACGAAAAGACAACCTGGATCCTAATGTTGAGTCCAATGTGGACTCTGCCTTTTTCCACCCACATTGGCTTCATATCATGTTCCTTCACCCTGAGCAATTGCTCTTTTAACTTTGTAATACTATTTTGTAATACTAACTTTGTAACTCTAATATTATTTCTCCAAGCTGTTAGGAGACACTTAAGAATGTATCTAAAGCACTTAGAGTAGCAACCAGCAAATAGTATATGCTGGGTGAATGGCTGCTAAGTAGTAATACAATGTAACAGTAATGATGAGTCCCACTTGTCACCAATGTTTCCATTATGAGTCTTCCCACTCTGTGTTATAATTCTCTGCCCAATCCTGTCTCTTCTGGTTGGGTATGAGTATTTGAGAGAAAAGACCCTATCTTCTTAGAGTCATGTCCCCTAAAACAAAACACATGCCTCACCGTGTGGAAGACTAGGATAAGGTTGGGGCTGGGAGATTGCTCATCAAGTGAGAATTGCTTGTTGCTCTAGCATGAGGGCTTGAATTCAGAACCCAGCCCTGATTTAAACTGCAGAGCATGGCTATGCATGGGCTTGCTAACACATACAGTATCATTGTCTGGTAGAGGTTTGCTGGGGCTTGCTCGCCACTGACCAAGGTTCAGTTAGAGATCCTATCTTAACAGAATAGGGCAAAGAATGTTTAGCAGGCCATGCCACATTCTTCTCTGTCTCTGCACACAGAGGTAACACACACCCACATGCAGAGGAAAATGTAGAAAATGGATATTTACAAATCATCTAGATTACTAGGTTAACTCTACTTGAAACAATAAATTATGGACCAAGTAATCCACCAACTACCCCACTATAATGTTTCATTATTACTCGTAAGAAATCTCAAAGCATCCACATTACCCATAATCCAAATATGGTTATACAAACATGTGAATCTGGTTGAAAGCAGATACTTGCTACCATTCCTGGTGGATGAGGTTGCCGATAATTGGACCAAAGATCTGAAAAACATGATCCAACCCTGCAAGCCAAAGACAATGCTGTAACTAACCAAGCCAGAGCCCTAACTCATAACCTGCCTTGGGACAGTCCTGGCTACTACCTATGCCCATTCTAAACACTGTTTTGAGCTTTGTTTTCCTTTCTTTAAACAGATTAGACTATCCCAGAGATCCTCTGGGGTCAAAGGCCATTTTTTTTTTTTTTTGAGTGCCCTTTTCTTCTTTCTTCCCTCCTCAGGCGCTTGTTTTCTTTAGGACAAAAACCCTAGAGGGGGAGGGGACGATGCTTATCACCCAAATCTGTCCCATTAAATATATTACCAAAGGTTTATGCCAAACATACTTGTTCATGTTACAGTTCCATCTGCTGCGCAGTAAATGTGCTGCTATTGCTTACACAATTTTGATTTGGGGATTTATGGAAGCTAATAGAATTTCATATCAAAACAATTTAAGTTTACTAGCTATAAATGAAGAAACCACTAACCTTTCATTTGGGTTTCGTTCACTGAGTTATACTCTTACTACCTGTCTTCATGTTTGGGCTGTCACCCCCCCAAAACAGACTCAATAGTCATTTATTTAATTTTTATTGGTCATAAAACAGGAATCATTTAACTGCCCCTTCAAAGATAAATAGTTAAGCCAAACAGCATCAGGACAGGTAAAGAACAGAGAACACGAGGGGCCAGGGTGTTCTTATCTTGCTTGTGATAACCGCTTGGCTACTCTTGTCGCCTCGGTTCTCCCTGTTTCGGGGCAGCTGGCTTTGCAGCAGCCAACACTGCTAGGTTAACACAAAGTGCCAGTGATAGTAGTTATTACATAGACACGATCTTGGCTTGATAAGGCCTCATGCTTTCTTTCTCAGTTCTGTTCATTAATTTTGGAATAGATTTGTTCTTTGTCTGTCTCCTCATCTGTCCCACACTTGCAAACCCACACAATTGAGGCATCTGAACCACTTGTTACATTTGCGACCCTTCTGCACCTGAGTCTCTCTCTTCCCAAGTCTCACCCTTTCATGGACATTCTATTGCAGCGGTTTTGAGCCTTCCTAATGCTGCAACCCTTTAATACAGTTCCTCATGTGGGAACCCTCAACCATAAAATTATTTTGTTATTACTTCATAACTGTAATTTTGCCACTCTTTTGAATTGTAATGTCTTAGTTAGAGTTTCTATTGCTATGATGAAATACCATGACCAAAAAGCAAGTTGGAGAGAAAAGGTTTTTTCTTACACGTTCATGTTTTTGTTCATTGTTGAAGGAAGTCAGGACAGGAACTCAAACAGGGAAAGGTACTGGAAGCAGGAGCTGATGCAGAAGCCAAGGAGGGGTGCTGATTATTGGATTGCTTCCCCTGGCTTGCTCAGCCTGCTTCCTTATAGAATCTAAAACCACCAGCCCAGAGAGGGCACCACCCACCAAGAACTGGGCCCTCCCTCATTAGTCACTAATTGAGAAAATTCTTTACAGCTGGATCTCATAGAGACATTTTCTCAACTGAGGCATTTTTCTCTCTGATGATTCAGATGTGTCAAGCTGACACGTCAAACCTGCCATTACAATGTAAATATCTAATATGAAAGATATGTGATATGCGACTCCCAAAGTGGTCATGACCCACAGGTTGAGAACCTGTATTGTAGAAGGAAGAGGGAAAGGGCATTGTGACATTGACACAGAGAAAATGGCTTAAAACACAATAAGGTTTGGGTTAGCAAAGCAGCTGGCTATCTGGGATACCTTGATCATTGTTCATCAAAGTAAGGCACTGGTATGACCATGCAGGAGACAAATACTGTATAAATTATCCATCATGGCAGCAAATCCCTTGATGGCTTAGGATGTGTGGTCACCTAACAGTTCTTCAGATTACTAATTTAATAATTACCAGTTTACTAATTGAATAGCTTCTACTGTTAATATCAATATTTCTACAGGGACGCCATCCTTTCTGGACTGGGGGTACATGGAGGTAGTGAGACTCAGGCCTGTCTTCAACTTCCAAAATCTATCTGTCTTCTTTGACTCATTCATCCTCAAACCCATATGGTCCTATTACCCTGAAGGAAGGCAGTAGGCCATTAGGAAGACCAACTAAAGTCATGAGATGTTTTGGTGAAAAGGGTGGTTAATTTAAATTTTTGGCCAACCACGGTGGGTTCCTGTAATCCTTGCACTATGGAGGTTAAAGCATGAAGACTTCAAGTTCCAGCATGGACCCTGTCCCAAAACTAGGCAAACAATCAAGTAACAGGACAAAGCAGCTGGGGACTAGCCTAGGATGTGTGAGACCTTGGGTTCAGTCCCCATACTGGATACAAACTATCCAGCACAAACTCCTGATTTCACCTGAGTTGGTTCTGGCAAACAGTAGGTTAATAATTTTTAAGACTGTCTTGGACGATTTCTCTGCTCTCAGAAGTTAATCACTGCTCACAGTTCTGTTGGGTGGCTTCCAGACAGCCTTGGTGGTACTTGAAGATGAATTCTTCATTCTAAGGTTTTGGGGCCCCTCCCACATCCGAGCGATAAAGGCTCGGCCTCTTTCCAAACTGCCCTAGCAAGGTTTTAACATTTTAACATTTGCACTAGTTCGTCCTTGTGATTGGAGGCTTTGATCAGACTCGTTGACAGCAGATGGATTTTGCGCTGTCATAGGCCCTCACAGACACTTCAGATCCCTGAGTGGTACCCATGCCTGGACGTTCGGAAGCGTGTAGCACTACTATCAGTTTGTAACCTGCCTTCCATGTGAGAGCACTGAGGCCAGTTCCTGTCTAGTCACGTGGTCAAGGTCACAGGTGGTCAGAGCTGGAAGAACCAGCTCGCTAACTTCAGATAAGATGGCAAAGAGCAGATTCACAAGGATGGGGCTGATCACTTAGGGAGCCCTCAAACATCTGAAAGCATTAAGTCTGCAGAACTTGTGATCCAATTCCCAAAGTGCCAGGTACTCCCTTGAAGGCCCCTCCCAGACAAACCTTGCTCTGGGCCAGGCGGTGTCAGGCATGAGAAGGAGGAAGTAGGCTGCACAGAAGGATTGCCTCTGGCACAGACACCTCAGAGCACTCTCGAGTTTATTGCCTCTGAATAGAGGAAGTGGACACTCAAAGAGGTGAACAGATTTGCCCAAGGTCACCGAGGAGTCTGCAGTGAGGCCAGGGTTTGCCCCCTGTCCCCAGCGAATGGGTACGGTGGTCCTGGTCAGAGAGAGCACATGCTGGCCAGCCCAGGGGTGTGAGATCGGGGCAGCCTCTGTGCCCACTCCCCAGTGCGCCCCTCTGCACAGGTGGCACCCCGCGTGCCCTGTGGGGGCGGCAGCGAGCCGGACCGCAGGGACACCCAAGCTGGGGGCTGTGGAGCCTGCGGAGCCTGGCTTGGTTGGAAGGAGGAGGATGCTCTGCGTGCCCAGGTGAGCCCAGTCTGGGGTCTCCAGCCTAAGCCGGTGCAGGTGCCCGCCTTCTTGCCTTTTCCCGAGCGCGGGGGCTGGAGCCGGCATCAGGGGGCGGCGGCGAGGGCGCAGGCAGTGGCGGGGTGCGCTGCTTAGCGCAGCAGCAGCGGCAGAAGCAGGGCTCTGCGCTAAAGGTGGCCGCAGCGATCTGCCAGGGTGCCGCTCTCCTTAGCCTTCCGCAGCCGCGTGGTGCTGGGAGTGCGCCACGAGATCAGAACCCCAGGAGCCCACGTGTGAAGGTGGGGATGCCGAGAGGGGGCGGGGCGGGATGCCCGGGTTGGAGGGGGCTTCAGGGTTCTGTACTTCCGATACCCACCAGCCTTTGTCGCACGGATGGGCTGTGTGTCAGTGTGGGTGGGTGGACTGGCTGTCTGGGGAGGACTTGTCTGCAGCGTGGGACCACTGAAGGTTGAAAGGCTGCCCTGCACCTGTGTAGGTAAGTACTTGTGAAACTGCATGCGTGTTCCCTGACTATATGAGGTCGTGTGTGAAAAGAAGAGGAGGAGAGAGGAGGGAGAGAGGGAGGGAGAGAGGCTATGTTGTATATCTGTCCTTACTGGTGTTAATTTGATGGATGATGTCTCCACAGACTGTAGATGATTGTGAGTGTGTGACTGAGTGTGCCCTCTATGTGTAACGAGGTATTTGCCTCTTGCGTGTATGTGTATAAGCAGCCCGCGTGTGTAGTGGCAGGAGTGTGTGGATGTTCTGTGCTGCGTGATGATGTCTCAGTCACTGGCAGTACTAGGGACCATCCTGCTGTTGCCTTTCGCGGAATCCAATCTCAATTGAAGATGCTTCTTGCCCGGGCTTGCTTGTACCTTGTGCATGGCGCACTGCTGGCTGCTTGTGAGAGAAGTGGCTGTTGATTCAGGGGAATGCTAATTGGCAAAGGTGTGGAAGTCTTGGCAAGTGGTTGGCTTCTTAGAGTTGAGTCTTGGGAGAAAATCTTGGCGATTTCCCATTTGACCCATGAAAACAGGAAGTGTTTCTTAAGGATCAGATTTGACATGAAAGTGTCTTCCAATAAGGGGGGGTGGGGGCAGAATGGCGCAAGTTTGCCTTCTTGGGCTTCATATTTCGGGGATAGAATTCTTTGGGTCCTAAAGCTGTAGGTGACCCTGGCTTATGGCTGCTGAGAGATGTTTGTCTGGTCCTCAGAGATTTCAGCATCAGTGACCAAGGGATCAGAAGTTGCTCATTGTTGCGTGTGAGCACAGCTAGAGAAGGAAAGCACCATTGGTGATGGATGTGGTACCCGAGAGACGAGAAAGGACAAGACCCACAGAGTCCTGACAAGCAGTTCCCATCTAGGAAATACCTTCCTATAGAAAAAAAGGTTATACAAAGTAACCAGATGTTCCAACATTCCCAAATTGTTACTAAATGTTGCATTTGTTTTTCTTTGTACATCCTTTCTCTGATCTCCCTGTTGTGTTTACATCATTTCCTTCTCTGGGGAGTATCTTGGCGATAATTATTTTTTATGTGGTAGAGTCACCTTTGGCATTTAAACTCTAGGAGACCAAGAGCACAGTGAAGTTACCCAAAATTTCAGGAAGCCTTCAATCCCTCTGTTCTGAGCAGGTAGGGGGTCCCAGAACACCAGGACAATAACACCTGCAGTTGTCCTCAAGTATTCCAGGTTTTACTTCAAAATGTTATTCCTTGGGCCATCAAACCGAATGCCTTTTCTCTGTACTCTGGACTCGCCAACATCATCCCATCTCCACTCAGCCTCTCTTCCTTCCGGACCATCACAGACTGAAGGCAGCACCTGGAGTTGTCAAAAGCAGCACGCATCCCAGCCTGCACCCCTGTTCTCCCATGTGGCTGATGCATCATCTCCCAAGTCATCTAAGCAGGGTACTGACGTCACCTCTCATTTCTCCTCCCCCTTCATCAGGAGTTGCCAAAGCTTAATCAATTAGCAGTTTGTCCATTTTCCCAGAGCCAGTGAATTTCCCTCTTTTCTTATTCTCACCAGCGCCACCTTTGTCAGATGAAACCCAGATTTAGGGAATTTCCAAAGTCTGTGACATACCCAGACTATGATCATAGGGAAAATGAAAGATGAGAGAATCAATGCAGGGAGGGAAGAGGGAATTCTTGTGATCGCCAATGACTAGCTAAAACACTCTATCACTTCCTGATGAGTGTCACATTGCGTGACTTAGCTCAGGTCTCTACCCCTCTCTGGCTTAGCTTCTTTATTTGTAAAAGTGGAAACAGAATTTGAAAGAGAGTCTTGTCAACTAGATCATTTTGAAGGATTCTCTCAGCATTGACCCATTCCAGCTGCCACCATTTAGCAAGAATAACTTTACCTAATGTCTCATGTGAACCTTCAAAAATGTAGTAACCTTTGTTTACAAAAGAATATTGATTGAAGATAGGGGTAAAGGGGAAAGGTGAGATGTGCTGCTGACTTAAGTTTGAGGTTGAGGATTAACTTCAACCTCAGAGTCAGGGGTTTTAAAGGTCACTCAGTTCACATCTTCGGGAAGTGCCAGAGTTTTCTTATGAAGATAATGTCATGCTACATAATAATTCATGTTTTCTCGGGCCTCAACAGCACTGGCATTTGGAATAGATGATCCTTGCTGTCCTATGTAGTGTAGGATATTTAACAACATCCCTAGCATCCATTAGTAGCATCCCAATGTTACAACAACCGAAACCATACCCAAACACTGCTAACTGTGCGAGTGGAGGCACAAAGTCTTCCCATACTCGGGTTGAGAACCACTCCTGTAAGTCATACAAGCCTGGTCGCCTCATAGCAACGCTTTACAACCAAACACTTGCTATGTTGCTAACTTCCATTCTACCATGTCTCTTTAGCTACCCTCATGTACTCTCCTTTTTTCCTCCTGGATTTTCACTGCCTTACTTCTCTGCCTGCAAGTACTCAAGATGTGCTGCGGGCTGAGGTGCATTTCAGAGGCATTAATAGTCTTAATAACTCACATTAACCCGGCCCTTGATATGTGCCAGGCACAGTTCTAAATGCTTTATGTGGATGGTCGCATTTAATCTTCATTAGGGATCCTAGGAGAGAGAGAGAGAGAGAGAGAGAGAGAGAGAGAGAGAGAGAGAGAGAGAAGAGAGAGAGAGGTCTCCTGCCCTCATTTTAGAAATGTAGTGACTCAAGTTTACATAGGTAATAAATGTGTCCTGCTCTCTCAGCTATCGAGTGTTGGTGCTGATGCCGGCTGGTGTGATGTCTTGCTGCAGTTCTTTGTTGGGATCTTCACACTGCACTGCTGTGCAGCGATGGGATTTGGTGTTATAGTCTAGACAGGAGAAACTAAAAGACCCCTTAGCCTAGTTGTGCAACCAAGTCGACCTCTCGGAAGGAGGTCAAAGACACTTCGGTGTACATTGCGTTCAGTTGTCAGTCAGTTGTCATATGCCATTCTTCATTTAAAAAGAAAAATACCTTCTCTTCTTCAGAATTAGCTCAAAGGTATGTGTATAGTGAGAGGGGGGTAGCTGGGTGAGGTCCTGGAGGAGAGAGTGAAAAGGGAAATGGAAGGTGGTGGAGGGGCCAAGCAGTGAACAAGGCATCTCCGTTTCTACAACTCCCCCACTGTCTGTCTTTGGCATCCAAGTTAAAGTGCTTGTGTTTTCATCAGCTCCCTCCTTAGTCTTCTTAGCCCACCCTTTGAGCACTCCATTCTGCATGCCATTGAGGCAGAGATAAAAATAAAATGCAGAAGTCCCCTCAACAGGGTAATCGTTAGGACTGGCCTGCAATATTGTCAGAGTAAGGGTGACTCTTGTAGCAACGACTAATAAACTTGGCGATCCAAGGTCGACTAAGAAGGTTGACTGTTTCTTTTAAGGCTGCCAGTTGGGCCCACAACTTCATCAGTTTTGACTCTGTACATCTGTGGTTTGTCAGAGAGAGGGGCCTTCAGTCTGTGACGAGCAGTGGAAATATCCACCAGGCTTGTGTAGAGCCTACCTCATTGGGCAGCCTCCCCATGATTTGTTTCTGGGTGAGACGATTTTCACGTCTACTGGCTGTCTACACGCTGTTGCTGCTTCTCTAGAAGTCACAGTTGGGATTAAGACTTAGATAATTAAAACGAAACCTTTCCTTGGGAAGATGACCTTTTAAAAACAAGCATTGTATTAATGAGGAGGAATTGGTGGAGCAAAATCCCAAAACAATAAGAGTGATGAATTCATCTCTCATTAAGCATCTGCCTCAGATCTTTCCATGTCCTGGTCTACACTCAACCCCTACCTCAAGTTGGATGGTAAAATACCCCACTCAGTCCCAGAGTCCTTTACTACATTGTATGATGCCAAGAACCTCATGGGACTCCTCTGTGAGACTAAGAAGCAAGATTCTTCACCCACCTCTCTGTTTCTTGTGCAATTGCATTGTATTCCCTTTCCTTTCAGACCTACATTAGAATGGTGGGAAACCACAGCCCATTTGCATGTAACTGAGGAAATACGAATCAGAAAGTTTCTTTAACAACCGAAATGTAAATTTGCTCAACCCCCACATTCCTCCTGAGCACCAACACTTTTAAAAACTTGTTCTGAAAGATGTTTTTAAACAAATGATTTTATTTGCTGGATATATTGGCACAGGCCTTTAATCCCAGTCCTGGGGAGGCAGAGGCAGGTGTATCACTGTGAGATCGAGGCCAGCCTGGTCTACATAGGGAGTTCCAGGACAGCTAGACCTGCTTAGAGAAACTCTGTCTCAACAACAACACAAATGATCCACTTACTTCTATTTTACTTCTGTGAGTGTTTGTCACCATGTACATGTGTGCACCATGCAGATGCCTAATGCACATCAGACCAGAAGAGGGCACTGGGTTCCTTGACACAGGAATTCCAGAAGGTTGTATGCGGTGCTGGAAACCAAACCTGTGTCCCTTGCAAGAGCAGTAGACACTCTTAACCGCTGAGCCATCTCTCCAAGAAAGAGCTTGGCATTTTGAAACTTAGGTAGAATAATGTTTATTAGGAATCCATCCTGTGCTAGCAAAGCCCAAGTAGATGTTTTATGCCTCGTCTTTCTGGATTTTTTTTTTCTATCAGCTCTTCACAGAAATACTGATTCTGTGATTTACAGATTTGGAAAACACAGTCTAGAGCTTTAAAGAACCCCTGTGTCTGGACTCTAGTTGTTCTTTTGCGCCTCTGCATGGTAATTGTTAACAATGCTTTACTTAAACAAAGGTTGGAGTCTATTGGAAGGACACTGGGACTTTTCTTAAGGACTTGAGGAACCAGAGTCCAGGGCAGAAGGGTGAAAGGTCACTTCCAGAGAGCTCCGCTCCAGGAGCTCAGGATGTGTTATTTGTTGCCCTTATTAATGGGACACCTTTTAAGGTCTGTGTCAGTCAGTTGGAATTCTCCAGAAATAGGCTCTTATTGGATCGCTCATCTGTGAACACAAGGTCAAGGTCACGATCCAGGCTAAGTGTAGCTGTCAGGGACTCATGCCAGTAGTTTCAGTAGACATTTTCCAGTGACAAGTGATCTTTTGAAAAGTCAAGAAACCATTGCCTACTCTCAAACAGCTAGTGTGGTGCAGACAGAATTTAAAGGCAGATTTATCTCCAGGGCTGCATATTTTTTCTTCCTTAAGGGATGTCTGATGGGGAAGAAACATTAATGTGGCGTGTAATAAGCACAGTCACGATTCCCCACAAGACCCCATTCTCCATTCCCTGCACAGAATCCTTATCCTCCCGTCTGCGCATCTCCTGGATTTCTAGCACATCTCCGCCCTCTGTTTTCAGTGCCATTTGGCCTGGCCTCCCATTCTGTTCATGCGTGTCACATCTCTGACACACAGAACCCAGGAGTGGGAGGGAGCCATCAGCTTGCCCCAGACATCCCCCTAGAGAGTAAATAATTAAGGCTAATACACACCTTGCACTGGCTGTGAATTTTGTTGACAACTCTTATATCATTTACCTTTTCTAACAGCCATTGGGGGGGCAATTTTGTATTTATTTCCCAATATTTTATCTTAGAAATTCATGGTTAAGTGTACTGAAGGAATTACCTGTAGGTAAAAACCCAGAAGCTTTTGTAATTAATATTTTGTTAGAACTGCTTTACCTCGATGCTACCACCCATTGGTATATTCCTTAAGGATTCAAAACTTGCTCCCTGCCCCCTCATTTTTATAGTGGGGAATCTGATATCAAGGCAGGAGCATGGCTCACCCAAGGTCAGACGTGGAAGGGTCACTGCAGTTGGTGTTGAACTTTGGTTGTCGCACTCTGCGAAACACTTACTCTCTGCCATGTAGTTGTATCCCCTCTGAGAAGGAGGAGGAAATACTGAACTGAAGGACAGCACAAAGGTCAAATGGTCTGCAAGTAGCCACAATTCCCACCACTCTGATCCTTCCGACAAACAGTCCCCGCTACTCCTTTCCTACTGCACAGCCTACCAGAGATGCTTTCATGAAACCTATAGACTCATTGCTTCTCAATGTTTTACATTTCCTGTGAATAGGGCAGGCTGGGAACTTACTGTTTTAGATGATTCTTTACAGTGTTCCAAGAACTCTTCCATGTGGTTTTTTAATTTTTTTTTATTTTATTTAAAACAGTAGATCTGCAAGACAGATGGGTTGAGTATCCTAAAGGCAACACCTAGCATCTGGAGACCAATGGCTTACAGGAACAAAGCAAGAAACTCAATGTGATAGGATGCTAAGAACCTTGCTTGGGCCAAGGTTTAAAATGTATTTTCTTTCAAATACTCGGAGATGCTGAGGGGGAGAGGGCGGGTGTTTTGAAGATGTCCATGTCTACTAAGTAATGCTAAGCTGGGAAAGTTGAGCTTGGGACGCATTAAGATGTTCGTCCTTTCGTGGGATAGGTCAGTAGGTAAAGATCTGGGCTTTAGAGACACGTTCCAGTGTTTCTCTGGACAGCATCCATTGTAGAGGTCTCAGTTTATCCATTTGTGAAATGAAGATCACTGTAGTTCTGCCCCACAGTATAGCATGAAGACAAAATAGATGTTGCACAGAACAGTTTGGTCCTAGTCCCACTTAGAATGTCTTTGTTTGTTTGTTTGTTTACTGCGTTAAATGCACTTCTGTGAAATCTGTTGGCACAGTTTCATTTTCCCACTTTTGTGAGTCGGGGGATATGTTTTTGGGAGGACAGTATAGACAGAAGCATTTTAGAGGCGACACTTTTAGAGGTGACATTTTAGAGGTGACATTTTATCAGGGAAAGGACAGGATTCTGCTCAAGCATTTGCAGGTAAGAATTTGTAAATAGCTTCTGTCCATGGAGATTGCACTGGCAAATTTAATTGGGTGTGATCATTTGCATATTGTATCTGAAATATAGAATTCTGCATAAACTATCTTCTAATCCAGGAGTTTTCGAAGCAATGGAAGGAAGGGGGCAGAAGAGTTAAATAGGCTGTAGAGCCCTTGCTCTTGGGATGTTCAGCAAACCCTGGGACCTAGGACTCTTGGTCATTGGGCCGTGTAAACAGATAAAGAAACACTAAGGAAGATTTCAGAACGGATGCTCACTTAGATGGATGCTCTCTATCCGAATAGCCTTTCCTAAGTTGTCCCCAGATTCATCTGTAGCAGAACAGTCACCAGGATATTTGATAATTTCGAGATCCCTGGGTTTTCTGAACCTGAGATTTTAGAAGAGATTCTTAGGTTCCTTCATACTTGAGAAGCACAGGCTTTAAAGCCTTAGTTTAGGTGTAATGAAAACTTTGGCTTCTGATGCTCCCAGTTTTGGGTCTCTGACACCAATGGTGAAAGAAACATTAGCGTCCTCATGCTTCGATTCCTTGCAGGCAGGAAGGCTTCTGTAACCACATCTCAGGATAGGAGGCGAAAGTCTTCAGGTGCATTGCTTCCATTTTGAAGAATCACAAGAGGAGACAGTCTCCAATGATTGACATGCACCTTGTTAAGGAAGCTCACATTACAGAATCCACAGGGAACCCGGTGTCTAAATGTATATTTGTGCATCAATCATGAGAGGTTGATATGTCACTTGTCACTATGATATGGACGACACCATCGGGGTAGGGAGGGTTAAGTCATTTACCAAGGTCATATAAACAGCGGAGAGGACCAGAGCATGTTTCAGGGCTGGAGTTTGAATTAGGAGTTGGCAAAGTCTCTGGTCTTTATGCCAACTGCAATCTAAGAACCACTTTACAGTTTTCAAGTTGTTAGGAATATGTCAGGTGAAAATTCTATGAAATTCAAATTTCCGTGTTGACTTATTGGAGTACAGCCATACAATTTTATTTCTACAATGTCTGTAGCTGCTTTCCCACAACCTCCGGAGTTTGATGCTTAGGAGTGCGTCTTTGTGCTCTGAAAAAGCCAAAATACCTAGGTGACCCTTTACAGAAGGGCACAGTGTGCTGCTCCCCTGTCTCAAACAGCTCTGCTCATGTGCATCAAATTCCAGTCATCTGACTTCTGTCCCTTTGTGAATCTTGCCAACACCCATACCATCTGGAGCATTATCTGCACAGCATTTTCCTTTAGGTTAATTAATTTTCCTTAAATAAATGTATCCTTAAAGAATCAAAACCATACATGGAAGTCAGTGACACTTTCAAGAAATAGAAGGCACCATAAAAGCAGTGCACTGCACACAATAAGTGTGTCAGAGCACACTACATAGCAGTGGCAGGCAGTGTCTACCTTCTTCCTGTATTCCTGCAGGTGCCTGCACTGTTTCCCTGTAGAAGGCAGTGCCACCCCTGCATTGTTTGTGGAGAGAGATCCTCAACATGCTAGATTCTCTTTGTTCATAGACATCATGATATGCAGGTGCCTGGGAATCCTTGTGACCAGTCCTATCCAACCAATTACAGGTGTGGGAGTGCTGATGCCCCACTTACCACCCACTCTTCCAAGCAGCTCTGAGGTATATAATGTCCTCATTTCCAAAGGTTTCCCTGTAGGGTTTTGTTTCGGTGTCTGAGTAACGTATTTCTCGTGACTGGCTCTCATTTCTCCTTTTGCTCCCTCTCCTTCCCTGTCCCATCTTTTCTTTCCTCCCTCCCTCTCCTCCCCTCCCTCCCTCCTCCCCTCCCCTCCCTCCTCTCCTCCTCTCCTCTCCTCCCCTCCCTTCTTTCCTTTCCTCCCTTCCCTTCCCTCCTTTCCTCCCTTCCTTCCCTCCTTTCCTCCCTTCCCTTCCCTTCCCTTCCCTTCCTTCCCTTCCCTTCCCTCTCCTCCCTTCCCTTCCTCTCCTCCCCTCCCCTTCCCTCTCCTCCCTTTTCTTCTTCTTCTTCTTCTTCTTCTTCTTCTTCTTCTTCTTCTTCTTCTTCTTCTTCTTCTTCTTCTTCTTCTTCTTCTTCTTCTTCTTCTTCTTCTTCTTCCTCTCTCTCTCTCTCTCTCTCTCTCTCTCTCTCTCTCTCTCTCCCTTCTCCCTCTCTGTCTTTCTGTCTGTCTTTCTTTCTTTCTTTTTTCTTTCTATAATCATCCTTCCTTCCCAGTGCACCTTCACTATGTGCACTTCATCTTCACATTGAGATCTGCTTCCAGGGCACCCAACTAAAATAATGGTGTGTCCCTTGCTAAAGACTGTGGATGTGAAGGTTGTTCTTTTTTATTATGAAGAAGATTAGTGAATAGCAGGAACATACTTTTATAAATTATTTTTGAGGTTATAATATAATTACACTATTTATGTCTTCCCGTTCCTCCCTCCAAACCTTCCCATACATACCTCTTTTTAGTTTTTCATCATATATATGTATATATTTATATATTTATATAGGTGTGTGTGTGCGTGTGTGTGCATGTATGTATTTTGAAATAGCAGGAAGAATATGAAAGATAAATTAGCACATATCTGAGTCTTTCTCATCAATGTAAACAACAGTGTTTAAAATAGGAAATGAGGGACTTGGGGTACAGCTTTGTGGTTAGGAGAGTTTGCTGCTCTTCCAGAGGATCCAAAGTTGATTGTCAGCACCACACACATCACATCACTCCAGCTCCAGGGGATCTGATACTTTCTCTTGACTCTGAGAGCACCTGTACACACACACACACACACACACACACACACACACACACACACACACACACACACAAACACTTATAAAATAAAAACTTTGTGAAATGGAAAATGAAAACAGAGCACATTTTCTACCCTATAATGTTTTAGCACCTAGCCCTGGAGTCACCTGGTCCCCGTCATCATATTCTTTCTCATGAGGTAGGAGAACCATGTCTGGCCCTCGCACCACCTCGGTTCTAAAGGAGAAGCTCTGGGGCGGCAGCAGCGTCAATAGTGCCTGTGAGTTTGTTATAAATACGGACTCTCTAAACCTACTCAGTCAGAAACGTGTGGCGAGCATTTTGTTTTAACAAGCCTGCAGGTGATCCTCAAGCATGAAAGCCACAGCCCTACCATAAACAGCCTCTTATTTTGTTCTGTTCTCATTGAGCGCTTGGATTTCATGAGACCGTCAAAATCATCGCTGACTTGCTTTCCCCCCTCAGACGTGACTGACCGAGAGTTTTCTTGTCTTTATTTTATTTTATTTATTTGAGCCTCTGTTGAGGTGGCCTCTGGCCAAGGCATACAGGTCAATAAATGGAAAGTTCTAGTGATTCGAGTGATCTACCTAACAGCAAGTCTCAAACTGCTCTCGAGACTTCTATGCCTTCCGCTCTAACACCCCAGAAATGGGGCTAATTCCTTCTCCAATGATGATGCCATGCTGCTCCCTTAACAGATGCTTGTGCATCCTGTCCCCATCTCTCTTCATAGACTCTGGTCAAAGGAAGTATTGATCAAGTGGTAACAAAATCTCTTGTATGTTCCCCTCAATCTCTTTTCCATCCTGATATGCTAAGACCCATCCTTATTGGACACCGTTTGTCTCTGGTAAGCCTCGTGTACTTAACGTATTCTTTGAGGGTCGGAAGCCCCACCTTGTAAAACAAAGTTTGTTTTCTACAAATATTCTAGGTCTGTTCCTACACGCCCCTTCTTTGTTTTTCCTATAAACCATTTCTTTCCCTGCAAGGTAGACTAAGTGAGCCTCTTCTGTGGTCTTCACTGTTTAAGATCCAGTTTCTAGCAATGATGCTAAACTTCCCACTGAATAACATTTTATTTAACCAAGAAGAATATTTCCTTTCGTTATTTTTGAAAAAATACATCAGAGTGTTTTGCATTCATACACACATATGCATGCTTGTATGTCCCAGGATAGTGATATTCCAAATGACTGAACTGGCCCCTGTGTGGATTTATACTTAAGGAAATGAGATTGTTACTTAGGACTAACTATCTTAGATGACTTAGTTCAAGTAGCAGTTTGGCTACCAACCTTAGTAGATCTAGCTTGTGGATACAGGTACTTTTTTTTGGCCATTTGTGTTGTATACAGTTGTATCTGTACACTGAAATGTAAATGCTTAAATAAATAATATGGATTTGGGAAGGGGATATTTACAGTGATAAAATTTTTAAAATGAATATATCAATTGACAGAGGCTAGAAAGACTATGAAAACAATTTCCTACAAATTCCAAGTGTTTTCTGGGAAAGAAGTGCAGGTAAATAGCCAGGGAGAATAAATTTTCTTATTTAGTGAGAATTTGCACTATTGCATTTTCAGATGATTCTGTATTTTTTTATAGCACATTTTTCACTCGAAGAGAGTTGGGGCTGGTGAAATTACAGATGATATAGGATATATGCCTCCTTTAGGCTGCCTGTTATGTGATGCCGGTGGGACTGTATACATTGGTGCTTGTGGTTGCTGACAGGCTAGATCACTCAGGTGAGGAGGTCAACAGTACACATGTGAATGGTTAACTTTTATAAACACCTGCTCTGACTTGTTTGTTTGGCTCAACCCACAAGATGGGTGGAGTATATTTGATCAGTATGTGGGTTTCTTTTAACTTTTGAAATTTATAATTCTTTGACATTCTTCTCTGTGCTCATCCCGCCTAGTAATCTGTGTCTTCCCATTCCACTTCTGGAGAAAATGAGCTCTTGATCGATGAACAGACTTGCTTACAAGGAGCAGTGAATCAGTAGCAGGGTAGGGCTGAGAACACACAGCCTGTAACACCTCCATCCAGTGTTCCTGATAGCATGCCAGGCTCCCGGCCTTAATTTGGTTGTTAAGATACATAATGTTTTACTTATTCCTGACACTTGTCCAAAACAAAGGTATTGAGTATGACCTTTGATGTAGAACTATAACCCATGTAGGCATATTCTATAAAGAAATGTGGTTCCTCTAAGCAGAGTTATGCATGAATATCCATCCGTGAAACCAAATCCAAGGAAAGCAAACAGGGCACAGCCAAGCAAACTGAGGTGATGACTTAGCTCCAGGAGGGCAGGTGTTGGCAACACGCCAAACTACATCGATCTTCCGTTCCAATAGGTGGGGACCATTTCAGGTGAGTCCAGTGGGCATACTTCCTATAATAGAGATGCAACCACACACTTTCTGTTAACCTTTAACGACTGTTTCCTAGCAGCATTTCAGACCGTTTTGAGGCACATTCATGTTTTCATACCCTTAGTCACATAAGAGCTAAGAAGCCAGGGGACGGAGCATTCGTGTCAGCAGCGTCCAGGGCTGTAAAGATGGATGTTTCTTCTTCTCCCTTTTACTCTGTAAGGGACAGTGACATGTCCATCAAAGAAAATAAGCTCTGAAGACTCTGTGTTCTGTGCCCCTGTCATTTTCTCTTACGACATGCACAGTGCTGGCTGTAATTCCAGTGGCTGAGCTTGTTGTGGTCCTGAGAGAGTACTGAGACAGTCATTGTCCCTCACATGATAGAAAACTTTGTTTTGTTTTCTCTTCAACTTTACCCCCCCAGAACTTTCGAGGCTCCTTGTCTGGTTGATATAATCTCAGAGTGTTTCTTGTAATGAGACTCGTGTGGAGTGTACAGCTCCTTCTCTCCTAGATTACATAATAGAATGCCATATAACTGTCATTATCACACCCTCACCTTGGAGATGGGTCAAGTCAAGAATGAATGTTACTGAACCCTCAGGGATCATTGGGAAAGAGGGGCCAGAATGAAAGAGGCACCGGAAGTTTGCTCACAGCTCCTAGAAATGTGGGAGAAGCTATACCTATACAGTCTTATCAATATGGCTGTGCAAGATAAACCTTGAGTTCCAGAGTTGATAGCTGTGCAAGCTATTCCCAGGTTTGTCAAGTGTTAGCTATGCAACTTTGCAAGGGAACCAGACTCTGACCCTCCGTTTCCTTATGGATGGGTTGGAGATAAAGATTCAGACATGGAAGGAAGGAAAGAAACAGTCTGGCATTTGTAGCTATTTAGTTAATAACAGCTAATAAAAATAAGAGTTAGTAGGACTCACCAACATAGAAATTGCTTTTATTTTATGTGTATGAAGTAGTCGCCTATAGACATGCCTATATACTCTGTGAGTGATTGTGCCTGTGGAAGCCAGAAGAGGGCGCTGGATCCCTAGGGTAACTAACATTGCAGACAATTATCTGCTGGCATGTGGATGCTGGGAACGGAACACAAGTCCTCTGGAAGAGTAGTCCTGCCCTGAAATGTTAATCATCTCTTTACCCTGGCTTTGGCTACTTTTTACTTAAAATGTTGTGTTCAAGGATGTTTGTGTAACACCCCACCCCTACAGAGAGAAAATAACAGACTGCCAAAACTCTATTTTCTCATTTGCAAAATGAATTAATTACTTCATTTGACTGGCATATGTATAGCGAGACTACAATGTGCCGGGCAGTTTTGTAGGCTTTGAGGATATTAGAGGAGTTAATGGGTCTGTTGACGCTTACATTGGAGTGACAGAAACAGAATATAAAAAAGCAGGCTAGAGGGGTTGGGGAGTTAGCTCAGTGGTAGAGCGCTTGCCTAGTAAGCGCAAGGCCCTGGGTTCAGTCCCCAGCTCCAAAAAAAGAAAAAAAAAAAAAAAGAGGGCTAGAATTGACTAGAATAAATGCATGTATCAGACAGAAACAACACAACATAGGAGATGGAAATTTTTAGAAATTGAGGTCTGAGATCTTAGACAGGGAAAAAGATTTCATGGGGAAGCGACCTTTGAGGCGAGAGAATCATTTTCATTGACTATAGGAAGAGGGGGAAAAAGGCAAAGTTCTCTAGAAGTGAGGGAGGTATACTTTTGATGTTCAAGAGAAATAGCATGACCGTGTGCAAGTGGGCAGTAGGCTGTGGGCATGGATCAAGCTGAGTTCGGAAAGATGCTCAAGCCAGGTCACGTGAGTATGGGCTGATAAGCTATGATGTACACTTTGGGGTTTATTGTGAGTGGCGCCTGTTATGGTTGAACATTTTCTTCCTGAATGCTCGCCAAGGCATCTAAAGGCTCAGGTTGAGTTTTGTGGTTCTCCTATGTGGATAAATGAACTTAGTGATTTCGCTTGGTAAGATTCAGTTAGAAAAGGCACAGTCAGAATTATAGGCTACCAGAGCTGGAAGCTAACACAGAGATGCTCCCCTATAACCTCCTCCCATTCTTTGGAGGTGATTGACGATGCCTGGAGGGAAAAAAGAGCTCATCCAGGGTGACCTGGAGAGGCAACTCGGTCCCTGAATCCTCAAACTGACCATGTGGTGGAAGAAATGGGATGCAAGCCTTAAAGATTCTTTTGCACAGGGGCTTAACAGAGCCAACTCGGTTAAGTGAAGTGAGGAGTAATGAAGAGAGGCATGTAAGAGCTTCTGCAGGTCTGCACGAAAGGAACTCCCAGTACTTAGAAATTTAATTTTCTCTTAATGGAGGCTAGGACTACTTAGCCTAGAATCCCTACGTAAGCCTTAAAGTCCTGAATTCCTAGATTCAAGATTCCTAGACTCAGGGGCTAGGCAGATGCTCAGCCACTAAAAATGCTTGCTGCACAGATCTGTGTAAAGGCCGGTCTTGGTTTGTAAGCCCAGTGCTGGGGACAGGGCAAAGACAGCGGGATCCTAGATGTTTTCTGCTAGCCAACCCAGCTGACTTGGTGAGCATCTAGATTAGTGACAGACTCCCAAGAAACAAGGGATAGAGTGACAGAAGGGGCTATAGAATGTCAACGTCTGGCTTCCACATGCGTGTGAAGCCTACACTCATACACAGAGAAGATAGGTCGGTAGGAAGAGAGGTAGATAGGCAGACAGGCAGACAGACAGACAGGCAGACAGACAGATAGACATATGTACATACAAAGAGAGAGTTTGACTCCTGGACTCCCTAGGAAGTGGTTTTTGTTTGTTTTATCTGCTTGCACACATTTTCTGTTTCTAGGCAGAGAGTATTTATTAGATTTTCAAAACCCCAACTAAATTTGTGTTGTTCGTACAAAAACAAAGCCTGAAAAATATTGTTAGGCCGTTACTATTTTATTTCTAGCAGTATAGTTGCTAGCATCTTAAGGCCGACCATAGAAATACACTGTTTCTGGGACAATGAAGAGAAACAAACAAATGGATTAACTCAGGGTGCCGAGAAGATGCTGCATGTTCGTGTACCAGGTCATCGGTGGAGCAGAACTTTTCTGCACAACTCAGCAAAACAAGCTTCATGCATCCCACCAGAGTGTGCTACGGGCTCTTCGATATGGTATTGGTTATTAAATAGTTCTGCAAGATGAAAGTTCTTATTAGGAGGAGGCAGTACTTGGCATTGTCTTCCTGTAACAAAGACCTTTATTTTTGGGTGTTACCTTCCCGCCTAACATCTCATTTTCCTTGCAGGGTCCTGTGGGCACTGACATCCAACGTACTCATGCCCATTTCCTGTAATGGACAGACTTGATGCTAATGTGAGGTATGCTGCCTTTCTGGATCCTTTGTGCTGCTGGACGTGGGAGTTTGTGACAGACAGCCTCTGCAAATCTGTCGTAGTGGAATTGTGAAGCTGAAATGGATTTTTTTTTTCTTTTAGCTATTGCATGTAGAACCATAAGTGTGGTATACTGCTTGATTACTAGTGCTTAATTCTGATGCTTAAATGACAAAAACACAACTGTTAATGTTTCTATCTGTATGGGCCATAGATCCATCCCACTTAAAGATGCATATTCATTTCTGCAATAAGAAAAGTTATGCATTTGAACAGAAGTAATGTGGCTGAAGATTATCTATCTGTATCTAAACTTCAGATGTGAATCCAAGTAGTTTTCCCTAAAAGGTCCTAGTTGGCCCACTTCTGTTTTCAGCCAGAGATCAGATCATAGTCAGGGGATACCAGATGTCCGTGTAGTGTGTGGAGTTATATTAACTTGCATAGTTGTTGTTCTTGCAATTTTCTGTAAACCTTGGGGATGGAATGTGTTACTTAGAAGGTTGCTCTGATTTATTTGGCCTTACCAAACAGTGCAAAGAAAGTTTTGTTTAAGAAAGTTTAAATAGTTTGCCTTTGTAGTCCTTAAGGCGGAGGATTATCCACTGGTAACTGTAGTTGGAAGACATCCTAAAGTCACCTACCCTATGCAATCACAGGAGACATTTTTTTCCACTTGAGACCAGTGGGAAAGTATGTTCTAGGTATTAATCATGGGTCTTCTACATCTGGGTTGACATAGAACAATCTATGATAGCTGGCTTGAGAGGAACACTGGCTTGGTCTGACTTGAGTGGCAAAATTGTGCTGTCATCCCACCAGACAATCCCTGAAGGACAGAATGTGCCTCACAGTACAGTGCAGAATCCCTGGCATGCGATGGGTTTTGAATAAAGAGTAGTTGGTCAGGTAGTCATCAGTGTACAGAGCATATTCAAATAGCATTGCATTCTAATACACTAGATCTAAAACAGCATTATTTATCAATAAAATATTTTGCACTCTTAATAGAAGACATTGTAGATTTTGTTACTTACTCAGCAGTAAATAACTTGGTGCAGTTGTAACACGCCACCACATTGATTTGAAGACCCACTGGCATGTGCTTTACTTTCCTCTCAAAGCTTGTGAGATTATTTATGCAGAGAAAACATGGTGGAATCCAGAGACCCTTGGCTTTCCTGTTGTTAACCAGAAAACCGAAAGTGAGCAATTCTGATGGTACAACATTGCAAAATGGCCTTTAAGTTCTAAACACTGGATCAAATGGGGTCAGCTGGTTAAAGTGCACCTCTGGGGGTGATCATTCAGACATTACGATCCCTTCTATTGCTACCTTTTAGACATTTATTTATAGCAGTGTTAGCTTTCAATGGTGGAATGCGATTCGATTACGCAAGCATTAGCTGTTCTCCTGGGATACTGTGGAAAAATAGTGTGGGATTCAAGATGATATCATACCCCAGAATGTTGTCTGTGGACCATTCTGTCAGTCCATTTTCTCACTGGATCCTATCAACATATGTTCCTCCTTACCCACTCCTCCTCTCTACCCACAATATTAGTAACAGGCAAATGTCATGGACTTTCTATTCATTTCCTTCTCAGTACAGCCTCTGAGTGTCTGCAACAACAACAAAAAAGGATATATATTGGCTCACATTTGCCAAACTGTGATGCATTTGTCATAAGTAGGTCACAACAAATTTAGGTGGTATATCAATAATTTTTTTATTATCATGAGAATTAATATTTTTATCATTTATCAAGTGAAATAAATTTCCTTTTTATATAAATATAGTCAGATTAGAAAGTGAGTTCATGTAAAGAAAAATGAAATCCAGAAATACATATTAATAAGTTAATAGAAGCAATCACAATGGTTCTGTACTAATGATGATGTTCAAGAATATTCTAGGTATAGCTAGATAGAGTAAATTTTTACCATTTTGAGAAAAGAGACTAGAGGGTCTTCTTTTCAGTTTCTGTCTTCATATGGACTAGGTTCTTTGTTCAAGAGAGGTTCTTTTAATTTCTCTGTAGTCAGAGGATAACCAATAAGGGAAGAAAGAAAGTCAGAAGACAACGTTAGGAGAGGACGTGGCTTGGCTTGGATAAGAAGGGACTTAACAACCAATGGTCTAGCAGCTATAACGGACATTAAGATTAGTTATATATGGTAGTGAACATGTATATACTCACTAATGTGTCACACATGCACGCACGCACGCATGCGCGCGCGCACACACACACACACACACACACACACACACACACACACACCACAGCACTGACCTCTCCCAGGACATAGTACTTCAACAACATTTTAACTTGCTGTAGATTGGGTATTGAACATTTGCACTGTTGGGTGCAGGAAATCGTTATGAGCTATAATGTTGACTTGTATCACTACATTTAAGACTTAAGCAATCCTAGGAACTATAAATCATCTCTGTTCATTTATGCTCAGGGTCATAAACTTTTCTATCTTCTACTATCCTTTAACTATTTTGTCAGTGAGTAGGTGGGGGTCTCTGTGTGTGTGTGTGGGGGGGTTAGAGAGATAGCTAACATGACATTTCTGTCTGGGTAAAGATAGAAATATGGTTTGAAAAAAAAAGAGAATGAATATTTAGTAATGGACACCCAGAAGAAAAAGAATAGTGTGAGACAATAAACATATTGGGGTAAACTTCAGAAATAATTTTTCACTTTGATGGGCTGTAAGATTGATGAACTCTAATCAACTCTCCCAAAACATGAAGAGAAAAAACAAATCTTTGATTAAATTTCGAGCTATAATAAAATGTCTTATAGAGTTTGTCAAAACATATTGACAATTTCAGCTTTTGTTTATGTATCTTCATTGAATTTGCTTCTATGGCTCGGTCCCTGCTATTATCTATCTGCCAGGGTTCCTGGCTAGACACAGCAGGAGCCAATCCTGGCAAACATAATCAGAGGTAATTTGGAACCAACTATTGTGAAACTTCAAAAGTTAAGACCAAAATGTTAGAGGGCCACATTTAAAAATGAACAAGGATGCCAGGAATGGTAGAAGAATCCTGATAGTGAGGTACACAGTGGGTCACGTTCTCTGTGCAGTATGAGAAGAATAAGAAAAGAAACAGTGGACCTTGTTTATTGAGCTACAAACTGCAATGCAAACGCTTTCTACAACACCAAGAGCAAGGATGGTAGGGATGCCCAAGTCATGATGAAGCATCAGAGCGAATCTGGACCAATTTGGAAAGTGAGCTCAGAGAAGTTCTTTCTATAATAACCAGTGTCTCGCAAATTTCACATTGAGCTGACAGGCTGACAGATTCTTTTAAACAATCTGACACCCACAGAATTCCAGGGGTTTTGCCCCATCTTTTGGGAGCTCTGGAGTAGACCATTTTGTTCTTGTCTGGGGAGGGTCAGAGGAAAAGGAAGCGGTTGTCTTTAGTTTGCAGTGGCCGCTCTTCCCAGATCTTCTTATTGTTAGGGAGAATAAGGCACTGGTTCTCTCTTCTCTGTAAGGGAGAGAAGCTACACAATGTGTCTGTAAAGGCCTGCTCCTTCACCTCAGAGACAGCCTGATGTAGACTTACACTTTTCCAAACCTATTTTATTTAGTGTTCTTAAACGCTTCAACCTCCCTTCTGACCAGAGTTAGGGGAAAAGAAGGTTAATAGAAAAAGGGAAATTGTGGGCCTACTTAGAAGTAGTTCTTTGGGGCAATTACACTCTTTGTTGACAGATACCTGCAGTCCAGTTCAAGAGCAAACACCAACCACAAATCTGTAGCCATGGCACATCCAGCAGAAACAACAAGGTGCCGCTAGAATTGGCACAAGTCAGTGGAAGTGGCCAGAATCGGCTGGACAACCATGAGAAATTCTTTGGCGTATTCCTTTCTGTGAAAGGAAGGCCAACAAAGGCCAGCAAAGACCAACAAAGTGTTGCGTGCTGTAGAAATGCAAGAGCATCCTCCCACTGTTTGTGGGGCTCTATTTATATTTTTTTTCTAAAAATATAAATCATGCACCCTCTCAAGTTTCTGCTTTCATCAAAGCATCACATGACCTCTCACGAGACAGCTTCCAGAAAAATATCACGTGACACAACTGAGTTGTTAAAGAAACCCGGAAATCTCCACTTCAGCCTGAACTTACTGTTTGTATAACTGCATACACTTCCTCTGATATATGGTTTTCCTTGGCTCAGGTCACCCTGAAAGAAAGCCACAATCTGTATTCCTTTCTTCCTTGTTGCTTATTACAGCCAAAGGTGTCTGCTTCTGATGACTTTTTCCTGTGGATGTTTAGTTCTAGAAAGTACAGGGTTCAGGGCAGCATTGAGCAGGTAGGAGACATCCTTAAGATAATGACCTCACATTTTGCATAAGAGCAGCCTTCCTGTGTATTTAGCTTTTGTCTTGGAAGTTTCTTGCCACCCTGGATTCATCTTCTTGCCTGCTGGGCTCTGGAAAGTTCCCTCTTGCTGCCCCTGAAGCCTCTGGTGTTACTTCCTTCTCCGATAAGAGCATCCTCATTTGGGATTCTGTTTCTTCTCTGCAAAATGGCTCTGTGTTCTCTTATTAATGTTTCATATCAGCAGGCAACAAAGCATCTTATACAGTTAAAAATAATAAATCGTACCAATCCCCTTCTTTTGCTATGGTTCTAAAAATCTGAGAGCCCAACCTTACACTCAGTAAAAGCAAGGCTGAGTAGGTGTCCAGGCTCCGGATGTGTATTTATTTTATCTCCCAACTCCTTTGAGTCTCTGGCTTCATTTGCTTTCTTGATAATGCATCCACTTCTGATTTTTAAAAATGCATCTATTCAAAAGCTGATTTAAAAAAATGAGAAAGACCAAAAGTTGAACACTTTAGAAATAAAGTAAAACATATAATCCAGATATAAAAACATGTCCTGCCATATACAACATGTGACTTAATTAACAACTGTCACAGAGGTAAGTGGTGAGTTTGAATTAATTGTTCAGTTGCCGTAATGTTCTGCTGTGCTCAGTTATAATTCGTCACTTCAAGACATTGGTTTAGGTTTTAGTGTAACTATAGAATCTATGGAAATTATTCAAATTTACAAGAGGAGAAAGGGTAATGATTGTTTCTGTAGAGATGCTGGCTTGGGGCTAGATTATTAGCACTGGTGACACTACATTTTAGATTTGACAAAAATCTGGGGACAAAGTAGAATTTTTAATGCTATTTTGGGATCTTGAAGTAACTCACAGATATAAATTGTCCTCCCTAGAGACTTAGCAATATGGAATCAATTTGGAACTAGGGTTAATTTGTGTTTGTAACCTGGCAATTGGAGTTGGGAACAGGTGCAGTCTTCAGGCTGGGAAATGTTTTACAGGGAGTCTCTCCTCAGACGCGGAAATTGTGACATCCATTAGCATATAAGGAGAAAGTGAGTGGGTATGGTTTCAAAGGAGTTATTTTGATTTTGCGTTAGGGATGTAAATGGTAATCATACTCAACTTTACAGCCCAATGACGAAGTGGTGATTTTCCCATTAATTCTTTTGATTAGATCAGGGGCACAGTGGATTCAAGCTGAAACGCACCTTGCATTGAATAGCTTTGTGCTTAATAGGATTCTAGGGGTCCTCAAGCAAGATATGTCACAGGTTACCAGCAGGGCAATAACGTGCACGCCAGTTTGTTGGTTTTAGCCTTCAGTCAGCACATCTGTACATAGAGGGAGCATTATAGAGTTTCACACGCTTCTACTTCAGCACCACACCCAGCAGAGCACCACAACAGCAGGAGCCGTCTGGTTCACGGAGACAGCCCACATATGGGTTCAAGTCTTGCCATTCCCTGTGACTGGGTGCATGACCCTAGATGGATTGTTTAGTTTCTTGAACCATCAGTTTGGGCATTTAAAACTGTAGCTGCCGAATAGCCAGTTGCTTTATGCCTGTCAGGGTGTACCTTAATTCTGACGAAATATTGTTTTAAACTTCATCAGTTCTCATACATGTCTACTGTACTGACATCATTACCTTCCTTCCTTTGCTTCCTCTACTTTTCTTCAATTATCATTGTTATGTATTTATGAATAAATACAGAAATATACCTGCCTGAGTCTATTTAGTGTTCTTTATAGGTATATAATTTTAAGGTTGACTACTTGGTACCCAGGTAACCAAGTAGAGGGCTTATCCCTCTCAGTAGTCATTAACTGCCTATGGCTCTTAACCAGGAGAGGGGCTTTGTGAGATTTTCTCCATCCACGTTGACACATCAACTGGTGTCATTATTTGAATCTTGATTAGGCAGGCGTGTTGTTCAGATTTCATAGGCGCAGCTTTCTTGTCATATAAAAAAGACACAGCGTCGCAGCAGACATCTGGCTCTCTTGCTCTTAAAATCCTTTACTTCCTCTTCCATGATGTTCTTTGAGTCTGAGGCATGAGGGCATGTTGCAGATAAGAATCCACATCTCTTCAAATCACCACTCACAATCATCCTTCTGCTCTGCCTTTCACTCAACTGCACAACTGGCTCCTGGTCTCTTGGTGTCTTACCCATCCCAAGATGTGTTTGAAAGAATCTGCCAGCTCTTGTCAATCTTTAATTGGAATTCCATATTACAGTAAGATGTTTCCTGATGGTTTCTTATGACCTCCCATTAAATCAGTAGCTACAAAGAGCTTGGGGAGGGAGAGGCAATGACCAATTTTTTCCAAAACTTTTACGGTATCTATATTATCCTCATCTACTACCCAGTAAAACTCATCTCTGCACACAATAGGGTTAAAGTATGGTCTGCATCAAATGGTTCTGTATGTTACAGATAGGTTAGGCTGTCCTTCTTTGCAAGAATGAGGTATTATGAGATCCAAGAAGCATATAACTTAAAATATCACACCGTGTCTCACCAAACATCATCGGTCGATGCTATTATACCTTTGCATGTAATGGTCATAGACATATATTTATTATAAGATAATAAAATATTGTGAAAGAATAATGAAAAAGGAAATTATAACTAAGCTTGTCTAGTCATTGCATATGCTGTCCACACGTACCAAACTGTCATGCAGTATAATTAAAAAGCAACAACTTTACATACATGCACACATGTGGTTTACCCAAGACTAAAATCCAATTATTTTCTTCCTAAAGCACTGCTTACTTCAGATTATCTATAATTATTAAAAGACAGACTATCTTCTAATGTCTGAATAAATTTAGATTAAAATGTTATATAACCATAGCTAAATCTAAAAAGAAAGGGCCCCAGATAATAAAAGCAAAATATAAAATCATTTGCCCTTGATGCTTTGAACATTTGATAACGAACAGCTTGTTGTGATTTAGTCATACTGTGAAGCAGGTGACTTGTATAAACTCACTTCTGAAAATACCGGAAGGTCTTTATTAATAGATATCACATTATTATACACCATGTACCTCAGTCTGAAAGGAATCTTCATTTTCATCAAAGTCACATTCCTAAAAGGAGCAAAGTCGGTATGTTCACGTATCTTTGCTTGATGATGAACAAGTATATGTCTAGGTGTATAAAGTCATTGTGAGATTTTATTGCATTTGTGTTTGTGTGTGTATGTGTGTGCATGTGTGTGTGTGTACACGTGCACGTGCATGTGCCTGTGTACACGTGCACGTGCATGTGCCTGTGTGTGTGTGCATGTGCCCATGGCAATGTGTTTAGGTCATAGGACAACTTGTAGGAGTTGTCCTACATGGGTTCCAGGGATTGAACTCAGTCTATAATCTTTAGAGCTTCCCAGTTTGCCAATGTTATGCCAGGGAAGGTCTGCCATTTGGCATTTTATATTTGAATCCAAAACCAAAAGCCTAGTAGATATGTTGGCTTTTGGAGTTTCACAAAGTGATTAAAACGCTCTTGGGGACTGGGGACAACTTTTCTGAATAGTTTTGGTTCCCTCTTATTTGAAAGAAGTCATTTTGAACTGTTCCCTTAAGGTTCTCCACCGCATGCGGGTGGCCAGAGGGTCTAATCTGCTGGCCTGCCCCGTGGATTAACTTCACCACTTCATAGGAAATGGTAGTCAGCACTACCTATCTCTAAGCTTATGGATCTAAATTATGATGTATGTTTTCACCTCGATACTCAGGTCTGTTTGATATTTAACAAGTAGGGTTTTGTTCAGTTTAAGGCTTTTCTTTTTTTAAAGTAAGGAGCTGGAACAGGTTTCCTAATAAATGCTTGGTAAGTGATTAGCACTCTGTCAGCCCTTTTAAGGTAGGTTCTATTTGCATTTCTAAAGAACCTGAGAAGGAGCCTTCCCCTTTCTCATCTGCCCACTCTCCTGCTCTCTAGCTTATAAGGCCTTATGCATTTCAGTGCCTGTGGAAACTTTTATACAAAGTTCTCATCTTTGATTGCTCCATGCTATTGTTCCGTCGCGCATAATAGATCCAGGTGTGAAGTTATTGTAAGCCCTCTGAGTGCTCCCTGTGAAAACTGAGACTGACATCTTCCAGTCGCTCTCTTCTCTTAACTGCTGCTGCCCTTGCTCATTTAAACAATTATTCCCAGAAAAAAGTATGTGAAAGGATGTATAAAATCATAGTGATTTTTGCTGGACTTGTTAACTATTCTCTTTCCTTCTTTATTTGAGAGAGAGAGAGAGAGAGAGAGAGAGAGAGAGAGAGAGAGAGAGAGAGAGAGCCCTCAGGTATGCCATGACCATATTTGCAGGTCAGAGACAGTTTAGAGGAAGAGGTCTTTCTTTCGATCATGGGGGACCCAGGGATTGATCTCAGATCATCAGGCTTGGTGGCAAGTGCTCTTACCCACTGAACTATAGTATTGTTAGCTGTAAGTGAGGGTACAGTGAAGCTACCTAACTAGACCACTCCATGGGTAGAAAGGAAGATTTACTGAAGATCAAACTTCTAAAGCTGCCCTTACCCCAGGTGCTGGTCAGCTGAGAGAGGAGAAAAACGAAGGGGAAGAAAGCAAGTGTGTATGTCAGGAGAATGGTGTCCTTGAGCTGATACAGGTTGCTTAGATTGACTGGAACTAGAGACCCTTGGCCAGGGGAGCTGACCTTTGACACAGATTAAGGGACAGAAGTGTCTGGTGAACAGAAACTACTTTAAGAGATCTGCTTTTCTAGTAAACAGCAATCGTTAGGATATTGGCGTCAACTGAGATGGAGAAGCTGATGACACATTTGGTTAAAAAAAATCTGATAGAGACTTGAATTGTATTGGCGTGGATGCCAGGAGTAAATGTTTCCAGCAAGCTTCAGATTACACAAGCTATGTGATGAATTGTGTGGAATAAAATTCATTCCTAAAGGGGTTGATGGTCTTTCCAGCTACTGGAAGGTGAATGCAGCTCTCCAGGTACTGAGAGCAGGAGTCTGTCCTTTAATGGAGCCTGAGGTTTCAGGGATCTTTCCTGCTCTATCTTGCAACGACTATGGATGTTTTTGGGGTTTTTTGTTTTGTTTTGTTTTGTTTTGTTTTGTTTTGTTTTTTGTTTGTTTGTTTGTTTGTTTGTTTTGTAATTATGGGTACATATAAAAGTTAGGATCCTGACCCTTCTGATAGCTACTAACCCATTACGAATGCTTATCAGAGCAGATAACTTTCAACAGGTTGATAAGTAATGCCAGAATTACAGAAATTTTCATTTCTACTTTCCGTAAATAATTATTTCATAAACATGAAGACTATCATGTTAAAAATTGTACAAGTACTTGTTAAATAAAAAGCACAGTGAGTCATAGATAAGCTACCATAATTAAGGGCTTAAAAATCTTAATTTCTGCTCTTGCTTTTTGTTCTTCGCTTCTCTGCTCTCTTTCCCTCTGTCCCTGTCCCTTCTCTCCCCAGGCCTTCCACCTCCCCTCCTTGTTTGTTCCTTTATTTGAAACAGGACTTAACACTGTGTCCCAGGCTAGCCTGAAAACGGTAGCAAACCTTTGGCTGCAGCCTCTTCACTCCAAGACAGTTACATTCTGTGCTGATATCGTAGATGGGTCAGATCGGTTAGTTTGAGAAAGAGGAATGGCAGTTAATCTGTCCTGCTTACCTGCTTTTATAGGGTAACTCAGCCCACTTCTCTGGATAATCAGCCTGAAGCCACAGAAATGGCTTCCTAACCTAAGCACACAGGTGTAAGAGCAGAAAAAGAGAAAGTTTAATCTACGTTAGAGGGGAGAAATTTCATTTCTAAGGGGCTCGCTCTCTGTTCATGTTTTCAGAGCGGAAGATATTTGCTGTTGGATAACTAGTTGGTCTACTCTTTCTGGGAGGACTATCCTCCCCCACCCCATCTCAGCAGCATTCCTTAGTTACCTGCGATCTTTTGTCTAGGGTTAAAGCCTTGTTACCCACCCAGCTTCACATCAGCATTTCTCTTTGCATCTTCCTTGTTCAACTCCTGTTTAGGCTGAAATATTGGTTAGACTTCAAAATTGTAGCTTCTCCATTTCTAGGAGACACAATCTCACAGCCAACTTCCTATTCCTTGGGCTCCTACAACCTTTCTGTACCCTCTTTTGCAAGGATCCACAAACTTTAAACACACACACACACACACACACACACACATATACACACACACACACACACAGCCCAGTTGAAAAAGTAGCCACAAATTTAAAAGAGAGCAAGCAGATAAGAGTTCCTGGAAGGGGAAAATAATGTAATTACATTATCTAAAATATGAGTTAGTATTTACGAAGACAAGCCTTACTTTTATTGTTGCTGGAACACTGGCACTGCTAAGTAAGAGTAGGGAAGTGAAAAGTTATTTAATATATCTCATGTAGTCAAAAAAAAATCTAAGCACTTAGTCATATTTTTAAATATCTGCAATTCATATTTGATTAATTTTGACATGCTTCTATCCAATTATGTTGAATTGATGAGATTTTACTCTGTGGGGGAAAAAGTAGTAACCTTTTTAGAAAAGCTTAATTTAGCTCCGTTTCCCCCCCTAAAATTACATAACCTTCACTCTGCCACTTGCTTTTCACTCTTCCTGTCTCTGCTTAGTTAACGCTTCGTCATCTCATTTCTGACTCTGCTGACTACATCCCTCTCTATCCACGGTTCCTCTAGCAGTCTGATGACTGGTTATCTTCCGTCTATGGCTACCCCCCAACTCATACTCAGTACGAACTCACTTGTCACCAACGGACTCCCCAGAACTCTGTGTAAGCTCCCAATACCAATTGTAATTGTCAAAGTTGTTTGTAGTTATTCAACGTGTTCTTCCACTGCCGAATCTCATGTGCCCAGTATTAAGAACCACGCCTGGCATCATAAACCCAGAAGGAGACATAGTGCCTGGCATGGTAGAATGTAAAAGGCTTTCCTTTTACCTCTCAACTCTTTAGGCAAGGTCTCATTATCAAAACCTCATGAGAGAAAATCTGTGCCTACAGGCCGATGGCTACCACCACCATGCACACACTGAATGTCCATGCAGCCATGGATTCTAAAGCTCAAGAATTGAATGTGGTGGGAGCATGAACAGAGCACGAGTTCTCAGGTTGAAACTGAAATGCCTCTCCTGTAGAACTATTAATCGGCATTGGGACCTCTGGTGTCACGGTGACTGTGCCCTTTCCTTTTAGCCCTTTGTGGGATTGATTCCTTTGCCTGGGCTGCCACCTCACCCCTACATCTGCCATTACTAACAGGAACTGAGCACATAATAGACCATGATCTGTGTTAATCTTTCACAAGTGTTTTCTCATTTATTTCGTAGGACAACAGTGTGAGGAAAAATGCTCTCACTTACTTGTATTTTATGGAGCCATACAAAATAACTAGGTTTGAATACAGAGCCCAGACCTCTAAATACCATGCTACAACATATTGCTATTGTATTTATAGATACTTGCACCATCCCAAGCCCGGAAACCACCACTACTCATTTTGCTTCAACAATTGCTACTACTACTATAACTACTCATCTTATTAGGTCTTGTTCTCTAGTATCACGATGATGAGTTACTAAATCTTTGCTTTGGCTATCGTGCTAAGCGAGACCTTCACAGACAATATCTTGTTTCCCTGGGCTAGCAACACAAATAGCCCAGGTTGAGGAGGAATGCCTATGACATACAAACTGATGGCATGGCCACAATGTGTTATGGTTAAGGGGAAGGTTTTTATTGTAGCTGTGTGAGGGAGAACGGCCTGAGGCATTTGGAAGAGTCTAGAGCAGAGAGAGAGAGACGTGAGTAGACTGAACTTGGCCAGAAGACCAGATCTGAGCACGAGAGAAGCAGGAACAGAGTAGAAAGAGAATAGAAGAGTAGAGAGAAGGGGGAGATAGGACACACACACACACACACACACACACACACACACACACACACACACACACACAGAGAGAGAGAGAGAGAGACTAGAGAGAGAGAACTACAATGGGAGTAAGCAGAGCCAAAATAGCGGGGTTATAAGGAAAATGAGTAATTGAGGAGATAAGTCCATGAGTTAGAAGGGTTTAGGGTAGGGAAGGAAGTGCAGTGAGTTAGTATGGACTTTGAAGTATGTAAAAGCAGAGGGTATTGAGGGAGCCTAGATGCCAGCATCACCTTGGTATGCTAATAAACACCATGGATTTTAGTCATTTGTTCCTTATACTTTTTGGAATTTGGGGAAATGGAATTTCCTTTGGCCCTGACACATCTCAGACAGGACAGGCAGTTGCCCGTGACTCATGACCTCCTGAGGAGACTCGCCCTGTAAATAGCTTGTTTCTCTTTGACTGGTTCATATTCCAGGAGTTGTCCCTCACTTTTGATCAGAAGTCTTGGTAGACCTCAAACTCAGGACAAATGACTAACAGAGGAGCCTATTATATCAAAGGTGACAATACTGGTTGCCAGGTTCTGTCAGCATCCCTCAGTCCCTACCTGTTACAGAGTCCTCCTGGCTTGCATATGCCAACCCCTACCCAGGGCTCTCCAGCCAAGGGGCTGGGCTGCCCTCCTCCTAGCTGCTCTTCCTTATACAATCTAACCATTTTGGTTATATAGTCCTTTTTGGCCCTTTTGGTCTCTGAGCCTGTCTCTTGGCCTTGGCTGCCTGTCTAGGTCAGCAGCTCCTCTCTTGCTCTCTCTCCCCTTCTCTCCTCTCATGACCTGGCTCAGTATAGCCAGATACACTCTGGACTCTCCCAGATCTCTTTGTCTCTGCCCCTTTCTGTAATCTTCCTCTTACCCTACCTCCTCCACTATACCTAGGAGCAGTCATGTCCTCCTTCTCCTTCTCCTTCTCCTTCTCCTTCTCTCCTTCTCCTTCTCCTTCTCCTTCTCCTTCTCCTTCTCTCCTTCTCCTTCTCCTTCTCCTTCTCCCTCTCCTCCTCCCTCCCTCCCTCTCTCCCTCCCTCCCTCCCCCCCTCTCTCTTTCATTCTCTTCATCCAATCTGCTAGCTGCTATTCTTATGTCTTCTTTTTGCATCCTCAGAGATATGTGCAATCAGCCAGAGACCTAGACTGTTGGTCCAGGAATACCCTTAAGAAATTCTCAAGTTGATCAGGCTTGAGAATAACAGATCGGGTTTTTTCTTTTAAATTGATTTCATAGCCCAGATAATTGGGTAAATTAGATTTAATAATCAACTAAATCTAGATTAATTGACATCTTTGTGAAGCAAAGCAATAATAATGATATTGTGTCAAGTTATGTAATGTCTCACTGGCTGGCCTTTATTTTGTAGACTAAGATCCCTGATTTTTTTTTTTTTACCCTTCTGCTCTTTTTCTGTGATATTCTTAAACAGACTAGGTTTTGTTTGGGCATGGTGCACTCACCTTTAATCTCAGCACTTGGGAGGCAGAGACAGGCAGCTCTCCATCACTTCAAGGCCAGCCTGGTTTGCATATCGAGTTCCAGGTCAAACAGACCTCTGCAGTGAGACCCTGTTCCAAAACAACACCAACCAAAAGCACCGTAGGTTTTTTTAGTCCTATTGCTGCCCCTGTCTTTTCCCACAATGGGCACTCTCTGTGTTCTTAGGCAAGTTTCAGTTACTAGTTTTCTATAGGGGCTGGCTGGGTTTAAGACAAGCTCAAGTGTTGCCAGGATAGTTCAATAGGATAGAAGTGCTAGTGTGATCATGATGACCTGAGTTCAGTTCTCTGATCCCATGGTTGAAGGACAGAACTGACTCCTGAAATTGTATC
This sequence comes from Rattus rattus, assembly GCF_011064425.1. Lineage (NCBI taxonomy): Eukaryota > Metazoa > Chordata > Mammalia > Rodentia > Muridae > Rattus > Rattus rattus. The sequence continues at coordinate 69,617,122 of NC_046168.1, read as the reverse complement.
TGAGCTCCACACACTGGGATGCACACCCAACATTCTCCCACACATATGTCATCCACACATATGTGCATGCGATAATAATCCTCCTTCCCCCCTCTTTTCTTTTCTTTCTTTTTTCTTTCTTTCTTACTTTCTTTCTTTCCTTCCTTTTTCCTTCCTTCCTTCCTTCCTTCCTTCCTTTTTTCCTTCCTTTTCTCCCTCCCTCCTGCCCCCCCCTTTCAAAAAGCTCAAATTCTTATGTAACTAAAAGCTCTTAGTATGTAAAAGCCAGAGTCATTCCATTCTCAGGATGCTTCTGAAATGGACAGCTGGTTTAAGGATGGCTGATGCTCTGCTCTGTGGTCTTTTCCCACCTTGGTGTCTTTCTCTTCTCATCTATCTGCATTGTGTGTTTGCCAACCTGTATCCCCTTGCCCGTTTCCCTGTGGTCTCTTGCTTTTCTTCTCTGCCCAACATTCCTTCTCTCACTAACATTTGTTATTTTTTTTCTTCTTCTTAAACTTACTTATCTCCTAGTCCCAACTTCCTGGTGAACATGCTTATTTTGCTTTATAATACATTTCTTTAGAAATCCACAATCTGATTGTGGCTTAAAATGAAGCATAAACTAATGGTTTGGTGAATAATGAACTTTCATGTTAATAATTTATGCCTTTGGTTCACAACATTTTGTGACAATGCACCGTTTCCTTTTTTCCTTATTTTTATTTTATTTACTTACATTTCAAATGTTATCCCCTTCCCAATTTCCCCTCCACACAGCCCGTATTCCGTTCCCCTCCCCCTGACTCTATGAAGGTGCTCCCCTAACTGCCCACCCATTCCTGCCTCAGCGCCCTAGTATTCCCCTATCCTGCGTCATCAAGCCTCCACAGGACTAAGGGCTCCCCTCCCAGTCTGGTAAAAAGGAAAGTGGTTTTTTCTTTCACCTATTTTTTTTCTTTTGCTTGAAAAGCCACACAAAACTAAGATGAGAATACAGACATTCTGATGTTTGGTCCGGTGTTACCTTAGGCATTTGTCAGTAAATGAATGTAGGGTAGCATTAGTGTCAGCATGATGTCAGAGATGAGATGTGCACTCTATTTAGAGAGGCATCCTGGTTTGATGATATTTGTTCTTGGTAGGAATCTATGCAAAGCCTAATTGCAGCTTGGTAAAGTTTCTGGGATTTGAAGTTAATTTATTCCCTAGGATAGCATTGATTAGGGGAAAGGCTACAGCATAATACAGTGCTATTATAATTTGCAGTTAATAATAGCCATGTCAGAAAATGATAATATTCACCACATTAAAGGGTAATTTTCAAGGGTAAAAATTTTTTAATTATTGATACAATATATTTCTGTTTAAATTTTTAAAAGGATTTCCTCACAATGTTAGACTTGTCTACAAACCTTAGGTTGGAAGGAATAATGCCTGAAGCAACTGGGTTGGGAGAAATTACTATGAGAGAGAATAATGAATCTAGCATACATTTGGATACTAGAAGCTGGAACACAAATTGGCATCTGGGTCTTGGGATCCACACAGAAACTAAGAGCATGAACCTGGGATACAGTCCAGGAGAGTGGCAAGAGTGAGTTGATGGTGAATGTTACCAACCACTCAACATGAAGTATTCAATTGACCTTTGCATTTCCTTATTATAGACGGACCAGACCTCCAAGGCAGGTCCTAATAGTGATAATCATGCCACATGGACAAGGGAACTGGGAATTTCAGAGTGAACTCAGATCATCAGAGAAGGCTCCACAACAAATTGCTCCCTGAGGCATAGGAAACATGGGTTATTTACCTATGGGGGCTTTTAAGTATTTATGGTTCTCTCAAGATAAACTGAATTCTAAGTAGGTTAAGCAACTAAGGGAATTTATCAGCTCACCTCCTTGAAAGTTCACACTTACAGTTTGCTGGATCCAGATCTAAAGCAAGGGCATTAGAATTAGTCTTTCCTTGCTTCCTATCATTTGCTTAGGTAAGGGCTGCCCATTTAATAACATCTTGAACCTCTCAACTTATATGTTAACCACCTTCTAATGCAGAGAAACTACATGTCTTTCCACTAGTTCGATAAAGCCCCAGAATAAATCTCTTAGGAACAGATTGTGCACACATAGTCATGTCTAAGCCCATGTAGTTCGTATGATATTTCCATTTGAATTTCACAGACTTATGAAATGTGGTAGCTAGGCAAAACTATTGCCAAATATGGCAAAGGTGAAAAGAATGGATTTAGCTCCATTTTGATCACATGGGATAAAATCATAACTCCTCTGAGGAAAATGGAATTATTTTACCAAATTAAGAGGAAGCATGAATGCTTCATAGTCTAAAGCAGTGTTTCTCAACCTATGGGTTGTGTCCCCTTTGGGTATCAAATTACATTTTCACAGAGCTCACCTAAGACCATCAAAAACACAGGTCTACATTATGATTCGTAACAGTAGCAAAAGTACAATGATGAGGTAGCAACAAAAATAATTTTATGGCTTGGAGTCCCCACAAGAAGAACTGTATTGAAGAGTTCACAGCATTAGGAAGGTTGAGGACCACTGGTCTAAAGTGTCTAATACTGGCCCCATATCCTTACACAGGAACTAGCTTAAATAGTCAATGTGCTTTTGAACTTTTTTGACAGTCAATTCTGAAGAAAATTCTTTCTTCTCTTAAGATTTGCATTCGATCATTCTGAGTATTTGATGTGATGGGTTACTACAGAGACCGAGCTAAGAGTCTGAAGCAGCAGCTTGGCACACCAAGCAGGTGCCAACAGAGGAGGGCTAGGTAGATTCCCATGGAACTGTCAAGGCTAGAAGAATCAGGTGGTGCTTATGATTTCCAAAGAGCAGGCCTCCAAAGAAGAGAGCAGAAAGACTGGGGTACACTTGTGTTGCTTGTCAGCCGATAACAGCGATCTCCTATCCCGAACACCTTTGCTCGTTTCCCTTCAAGTGTGCATGAGCAGCCTTGAAATCTCAACTGTAGGTAGAAGCTTATACTAGAATCACTCCCTCAGTTGATTGGTTTTTTGATGTTAGGAAATGGAAACCACAAAGTTCAAATATGCTTTTGAATTTCAAAGAACTTACTAACAAGCACTAATGACTATTTCTGGTTTAAACAAACGATTAGAGTTGACAGCAGAAATGTAAATTTCACTGTAACAGGAGATTCTGCTAATCCTCCTCTATTTGTGGATATTATTCTGACACATACAGATATGGTTGTGTGCATATATGGTAAGTTAGTGTTCATGTGAAGAGGCGGCCGGTGACTTTTTTTTTCTAAGTGACTGTATATTCCTGAGTGGGTGTAGTTGTGTGAACGTGGCAGCTGTTGAGTCTTGATGTAGTTTTTGTTCTGCTAGTCAAAAGCCAGACTCTGTGTGATGGGAGGAAATGGGCTCGGTCAAGTCTTCCTGAGCACTGCAATATCACTAATGCCTGGAGAGAACAAGACTTTGTGGAATAACTAACTGTTCAGCAGAAATATAAACAGACCACACAGATGCGAACCACAGATGAAATTTTAAATGGCCTAGCAACTATACTAAAAGATAAGTAAAAGACAGTTGAAATTAATTTTAATGATTTATAACATGGAACTCCAGACTTCCAAATATGATTCATGCGTGTGATATCACATATCAATATAATTATTAATGCAGTTAACATTTTCTGTGACTTAGTTTTCAAAATTTAGTGTTTTCCATTTCTGGCAGAGTTACATGTCCACTACAAGTGGCAAGGGGGGGGGGACCATATTGGAGAGTGTAGTTGTGAAATCTAGGTCCCAGGGTCAGAAAATTGCCAAGTAGACTGTTAACCCTCTTCCAAATCATCATTCTGACTCTAGCACTACTGAGAACACTGCCAATCCAGCACTTTCCTTTTGGTCCTATTATGTCTCCAAGATTTTTAACAAAAATATTTTTATTTATTGTTCCTGGGTGCATACGTGGGAGCATGTTTGCCACGGCAGCTGTGTGGATGTCAGAGGACAATATTTAGGAGCCTGGGGATGGGATGCTCATTGCCAGGCACATACAGCAAGCATTTTTATATCCACCGAGCCATATTGATCTCAGTGACCCTGCCCACATTTCCAAGTGTCTGAGACAGCCTCTGCCAACTGAGCAATTACTCCATGAGTAACTTCAAACCACTTTGCCAGCACAGACAGTTTGCCTCTGAAAAATCTCCAATATTCCCCCCACTATCTATACCTGCTGATCTGTCCCTGAGCCTGGTACAAGGCCTTACCTTGTCTCGAGTGACTATAAGCCCACAAAGACAGAGCCCCCTCCTGTTTTTTATCCCTTTGTAGTATACACTGGCATACCTAGCTTATTATATTCACTTTATCTGTTGTTTTTCTTCCACACTGGCTATTTCTGGTAGGTATTTTTAGCATGAGACAATCAAAAAGATGTTTTTTACATCCTTTTAAATGTTATCAGTTACCTCATTGCAGACTAATCAGACTGTTTTTCCAAACTCTATTTTTTTTTTTTGACCTGATATGGTTCATGCTTTTCTGTTTTCTTTTTGTGACTGTTAAATGACAACTCATTTCCTTTTTTCTTTTGAAGTCTTCCTACAACTTCTACAGTCTTGGCTAGACCAGACAGACCACACAAAGAAATGTAGGGAACTCTCTCCTCTGTAATTGTTTTAGTTTTGGGTTGGGGCTGGGGCTGTGTGAGCTCCTGCTGACCTGCTTTCCTTGAGCCTCAGTGCAGAATCTTACTGATAGTCCTGTGCTATTTGTGCATAACATGTGGTCTGTAGTGAAAGAACCCTTAACCTTTAGCTTCAAAGATTCTTGTTCATTCTTTGAATGACAATGTAGATGGTTATAAAGCTCAGGTTCATTGTGGATATGAAGGGTGCTCTTCAATTAAGCAGGAGGCTGAGATTGTGGTCATCCCAGAGGAAAATGAAGGTAAACCCAAAGCAATGAAGGGATGTACAAGAGCAGTGAGGGATGGTGTAGCACCTTGGACTAGCAGTAGCTGGGAGCTATCATCACACCTCAACCCCCACATTCAAGTCTCTTACGCTGTGAATATATGAGTGGAAAGAATTGTTTGATGAGTGGTCTGCTTGTAGAGGTTTTCAGGGTCTAAGAAATTTAGTAGAGGAACACAGCTACTCTCAACCCGTGTCCCTTAGAAAAGAGATGGAGAAATGCTTTTACTTGCTGATTAAACCCGGATACTGGCTGGAGGGAAAGAACTCTGAGTGATAAGGTCCGTACACCAAGCTGAGATGGAGAAGAAAAGAGTGATCGAAGAACATGGAGCTCAGAGGCTAATGGAAGAGACAGGTGGCTTTGATTGCCCAGTTGATTTGCTCTGGGAAATGAAATACCCTTTACTTTGGGACTCCTGTGTTTGTTTGGGGTGGGAAACATTGTTCTGAGGCTTCAGTGTTGGCATATTCTCTATGCCTGTCCCCATCTTAAGAACCTGATTAGTCACTCATGATTCAGTCATGTGGATCAACACAAACTAGATTGAAGGCATTCCTTTTCTTTTAGAGTTATTTATGTGTACAGGTATGTGTACCAACACATGGAAGCATTTGTATATGTGAATGTGTACGTGTGGGCATGTGTCCACATATGTGTTTGCAAATGTGGAGACCAGAGGTTGATAGCCTGTGTTTTTGCCTATTGCTTTCTATCTTTTAAAAAATACTTTTATTATTTGAGAATTCATTAAAATGAATTTTTATCATATTCATTCCTTATCTATTGATTTTTTTCCTTCCAACATAATTTTGTAGTCTCTTTCTTCTTTACTTTAAACACAAAAATTTAAATCTGATTCATGTACCCAACCCTTCTTTGGTGTAAGGTCTGTTGTAGAGTGTGGTTGACCTATCAGGAATCACACTTTCAAAGAAAACTCCCTCTGCCTCTGCAAGGAACTATCAAATGCTAATAGCTCCCCAGTAAGGAGTAGGGTTATATGTTAACTTTCATCCCCTATGATGGAATTTTGTTTGAAGTCTATTTTGTTGGATATTAGAATAGATATGCCTGCTTGTTTCTAATTTCATTGCTTCAACAACTCTTTCCATCCTTTTAGCCTAAAATAGTGTCCATCATTGATGGTGAGGTGTGTTTCTTGGCAGCAACAGAAGTTGGATCATGTTTACTAATCCAGTCAGTTGCTCTGTGTGTTTTTTATTAGAGTATTGCAACTATTACTTTTGAGCTATTGTTGAAAATTTTCTAAAATTTCAATTATTTTGTTGTGGTGGTATTCTTTCTTCCATCTCCTTTTTTAAACTGTTCTGGGAGTGTATATTTTTTTTCTCTTGGGTTGTTTTTTTTTTTCTTTCGTCAAAACAAAGTATTACTTCTGGTATCTATAAAGCTGTTTTTAATGAGTGCATTCTTTTGAATATGCTTGGTTCAGGCAGTGGCACCATTAGGAGGTATGGCCTTGTTGGAGGAAGTGTGTCACTGTGGGGGTGGGCTTTGAGAGCTTCCTCCTAGCTTCCTGAGGAAGCTTCCTTTGCCTTCCAATTAAATATTGTCTTTTATAAGAGTTGCCTTTATCATGGTATCTGTTAACTGCAGTAAAACCCTACCTAAGACAATGGCATACATTCCTTAACTCTGTTTTTATCATGGATAATTTATTTTCTTCTTATGGCTGATAGTTCTGCTGGGTATAGTAGTCTGTGCTGGCATCAATAATCTTCCAGAATTTATAAAGCATCAGTCTAAGCCTTTCAGCTTTCAAACTCCCCCTGGAAAACTCATCTGCTCTTCTGATAGGCTGGCTTTTATTTTTGAGTTAATCCTTTTGTCTTACCATTTTCAGTCTTCTTTCTTTGTTCTCTATAGTTCTGCTTTGTGACTTATGTGATGTGGGGAGTTTATTTTCTGGTCCTGTCTATTTGATTTTCTTTATACCTTTTGCCCCTTAATAGTTATCTTTCCTTGGATTTGGGACATTTTCCTCTATGATTTTTGTTGAAAATATTTTCTGTACCTTTGACCTGTGGATCTTCTCTTTCTTCTATAAGTATCATTCACAGGTTTGGTCTTTTTATGGTGTCCCAGGGTTCCTATATGTTTTATTCTTATATTTTTGGCTTTTGTGGGATTTGCTTGTTTGTCTCTAGTTTTGAATTTTTGTTGACTAATTAATCTATTTCCCCTACTTTTTTTCAAGACCTTATAATGTCTCTTGTACTTGAGCCAATCTATTGGCAAGGCTTTCCTCTAAGCTTTTTTGTCTTATACAAGTTCTCCACTTTGTATGTTATTTAAATTTGACATTTCTTGGATAGTCCATATTTTTTTCAAATTTCTATTTTCATATCAAATTGCTTTTTAGTTTCATTCACCTGTTGTATTTTCATAATCTTAATTCCAGCATTTCTTCATATCCTTTTTGAGGTCATTGGATATATAATAGTTATTTTGAAGTAATCATCTTGTATATCAGCTAAGTTGCTTTTCTTACAGAATATTTTTATGAGAATGCTAATTTCTGGTGGAGATAGATTGTCTTGGTTGTTCATGCTGTTTGTATTTTTGCAACAAGACAGAAAATGAGTAGAATTAGCTCATTGCTAGAGTTTTTTGGTGTGGATATCAGATCACACCTTTGTTATGTGGGTGTTTGGATCTTTGCTGTTTCCCCAACTTGTCAGATTGTGAACCAACTGAATAGTGTTTCATTTTCATTCTTCTCCGTGTTGATGTGTGAATATATGTCGGAAGTATTCTAAGCTCAGTTGAAGAGTAGGTGCAACTTCTGGCCAAGAGTAAATTTTTGTAGGCTTCTACTGCCTGTGTTCATAAGTCTATGGAAGTCTTACTGGGTCCTGCAGATAGTCCTTAGGTTGTAGAGGCTGGGACCACAGTGCCTGCCCATAGATGGTATTCCATTGGGAAAGAGCACAGGATGCTGCATCATTCTCATGTGGAAGCCAGACTAGGCCTCCTAGTTTCAATGTTATAGGACACAATATGGGCTAAAGCAGTATAATTGGTGGGGGTGGGTGTCAGGCTGGGAGAAAAGGCCGGGTCTGGGAACCTTACTAGATATTCTGAGGCTGCCTCCCTCATGTCTCAGAATATCATATCAGTCAGAGAAGCTTACAGATTAGGGTGTAGACTGACTAGGTCAAGGGTTTCTACCAGGAATTCTGTGTAAGACTCCACATAGTTGCAAATCTGTGTGTTTCTCCACCTTTAAAAAAAAGCAGGAAATCTTCAGTGAACTCACAGATCACTAATTAGCTAAATTGACTGCACAATGTATTCCAGAAAACTTTATTTCCCTCTCATATATTTGAGATACAAGTGAACACCAACGTGCCTGGATTTACATGGCTTCTAGGAATCCAAACACACTTGTGTAACATGTTAACTGATCCATCTCTATAGCCCTTTCTTGAGATTATGGAAGCCTTGAGAAGAAGGTAGTAGCCATTTAATCACATTCGGGGGAGAATCTGCCCCAAAATTAAGCTAATAAGGGGACAGAGTTGCTGTGAGGTAGAGGGAAAGAAGCCAGGTACCACTGAACTTATCTGATGCTATGGCTGCATACAGCTATTCACTCCTACTGGAGCCTTTAGCAGTGTCGCCAAACATTAGCTTCTGTTTAAGTCACTTCGATTTGGGGTTTGTAACATTTGAAACCTGAGTCTAGTTAGAGTTGTTACAGTAAAAGGCCAGACGAGAGATTTAAATTAAGGTAGTATTAGTATCAATGAAAAGAGAACGAGCAATTAGTTGAACTGGGAAATTAATAATGCTAGCTAGCTATGGTTAGCTTCAGAGGAAGACATAGTAAGATTAATAGAATTACCTTGCCATAGATGACTTACCCTGTTATTCATTTTTCCAAGTTTTATGGTAATAGATAGTCATAACATTGACTATCATTAAACTTATAAAGCAAGCTACAACTATATATACAGGTAATATAATGGAAGGATAGGCTTATGTCTATGTATAAAATCTGGAATACTATGTGTAGAAATATTTATACTGCTTGTCACTGATAAGTGAGATCATGGGTGTTGCCATTCATACATCCATCTGTATTGCACAAATTCTGTTTAGTGGCAATGTATTATTAAAACAATCTAAATAAAGACATAGCATAGTCAACAGTGCTGTATTTTTCCTTCCTAGTGACTGAAGACAGCAAGTATTAACCACAACAGGAGACAGAAAATTCTCCTGGAATTAATCACCTGGGTGGATGTCACAGTAGAGGAGTAGGGAGAAAGCCTGCCTCCTGGGATCAGACAGGAGGCCATAAAGAATCCCAGGCTTGGAGAATACAGTCTGAACTAGGAAAATTGATATCCTCTCCTTTATTTTCCTCTCTTGAGATGATGATTATTGTTATAATAGATTGTGTTAACTTCTCATTGAGGAGAATTAAATAAAAATTCTAGAAAAAAGATGAATGCCAGAAAGGTTTAAAATGAAAGATTTTCCTTTTCTCGGGCAAATTCAGATGTATATGTGTCCAAGAGTACTCACCCCTGTGGTTATGAAGACAGCTCTCGATAGCTGCTTGTATAATACAGCTGACCAGAATCCATTCATTGTGCTGGTCCATGGCTCTTGTTGCTTAGCAACGGAAATAGAATTGCTATGTGTGTTTCTCAATAGCTGTAAAGTCCTGTTCTTTATTTTCTATATACAAAAAATAGACAGAAAAAAAGAAGAGGAAAAGACCATAAGAATCAAAGTGAAAAATAGATCCAACTGGCCTTCTAGATGCAAAGTACAGGATTTGTAGCATTCGCTAGGGAAACAATTGTCAGAATAGTTTTTCCCCTCAGCGAGGAATTGATTGACAAGTGAAAGTTCCAGGTCAACATTTGACTGAGCAGTCTGGAAGAATGTTGTTTCCAGAAATGTAAGCATTTCTTCAGCAAGTGTCTATGTGCTCATGAGGAAGAGAAGTCTCATTTTATCTTGACTATTTCAAATATTTGTTTGAAGGATGTCTTATTAAGATTGATCCTAGACCCTCTGACTCCCTTTTCATCTTCATGCAACTCACAATTTGATTTTTTTCCCTTTATTTTGTTTTGTTTCAAGACATGGTTTTTCTGTATGGCCCTGGCTATCAAGGAACTTGCTCTGTAGCCCAGGCTGGCCTCAAACTGAGAGATCCATCTATCTTTGTCTACCAGTGCTGGTATTAATGGAGTATGCCACCACCACCTAGGACAATCTACAACTTGTGTTTTCAGATTCTTTAAGGATGGTGAATTCTGACAGTTTCCTTATGCCAGAACTATATGGATGGGTTTCTAAGAGTAACAGCGTGAGTAAATTACCATATAGTCAAAAATCACCCTAAAAGGTTGCTGAAACTTGGGATATATAGTCTATGCAAATGAAAACAAAGATACATGCTCTCTCTCTCTCTCTCTCTCTCTCTCTCTCTCTCTCAATATGCTCTCACACTCCATTGTTTTAGTGTCAGAACAAATTCCTCTTTTCCTTTCTTGAGAGCTGTTTGCAGCAAATGGCTAGTGCTTGGAGGATATATGTTGCTTGAAATTTTCAATACATGACTCTTTAATTTACAATGGAAGTCCCAATGTCCATATCCAGTGATGGCAATAGAACTGGAAGAAGACACAGTAGATATCAGATTTTGTCTCATCCTTATCTGGGAACCTGAGACCTTCAGTAATAGTGAACAGAATTACCTGCAGCATGACATCTTCCTCTCGTGGGGTCAGTTAATTAGTTTACAATGCACCACTCTGATAAAGATCTTGCTCTCTTCAGCATCTTACTGATTTTTAGGCCAGGAGAATGCCCTGCTTTTATCAGTCAATAAATCAGTCAATAGACAATTTACTCATTGCTATCCCATTTCTTCAGCACAGAACTGAAACACTGCATGCTTGAACTGAATCTTAAGTGACGTGGATACACTCCCTACATGACACACGACTCCACGATACAATGTACATTTTGAGTAGCTGCATTTCCTATGAGTATTCCAGTTCTAGTGTGTTCCTTCATTCCCCTTAAGTTGCATTTTCTTGCTACTAAGGGCAGTCTTCCCTATCTCATCACATGACTGTCATATTACCTCTAACATCCCTCAGGTTAGATATCACTTTCCAAGAGAAAGCCTGAGCTAACTGTATTTACTCTGGCATGTTTCTTAAATATTTTCCTGATACCTCTCATTTTAGTACTTATGAGATTTTATTGTAGGTTGCTTTTTTCTGCAAAGCATTATGATACTTACTTTACTCAGTTTCTTAATATAGTATTCACTCAGCAAATATTAATTTGGTGACTGCTGATATAATCCAGACTTTCACAATTGGTTTGAACACAGCCTTATATAGACAAATGGTTATAGTTGCTGTGTATTATAATTTTATAATTCCTTTATCAAAAATCAGGTGGTAGTAGGTACATGGACCTATGCCTCTGTCTTCAGTTCTATTTCATTGATCTCTGTGTCTGATACCAGTACTGGGGTGTTGTTACTGCTCGACCTCTGTAGCATAACTTGAAATTGGGGTTGGTGACACCTCCAGTAGGTTTCTATTCATTTATTTAAAGTTTCAAATTGTTTGAATATTCTGGGCCTTTCATATTTCCATACGCATTTAAATTTTTTTTCCAATTTGTGGGAAGCATTGAGTTGTAATTGTGTTGAATCTGTGGATTGTTTGTGGTAGGCTGATCCATTTTCGCAATATTATTTCTGCTAATCGCTGAGCACGGATGGTCTTCCCATCTGGAAAAAAAAATCTTCATTTTTTTTTCCAGTGTCTAAACGTTTTCATTGTGTAAGTCTTTACTTGAGTTATTCCAAGATACATTTTGAGGCCTTCGTGAATTAGACTGCTTACCCAGTTTCTCTCTTGGCATGTTTGTCATTGGTTTCTGGGAAGGCTGTTGATGTTTGTGTGTTGATTTTGTATCCCGCTACTATGCAGAATACATTTATTAGATTAGGATGTGGGAGCATTGGGCTCTTTATGAGTCTTTTACAGAGAGAGTTATCTGCAAATAAAGCTATTCTGACTCCTTCCCTTATCTGTATTCCCTTTCTTTTCTTCACTTGTCCCATGGCTTTAGCTAAGATTTAAACACTATATTTACATCTATTTTCTCATTTTAGGTGTGGTTTGTTCTTAGGTTTCAAAGCCTGCTTCAGGTGCAGCATTAAGTTATAAAAATGAAGTCATTCCAGGTTTTTGGCGTAGGTACTGGGTGTTATAAACTTTCCTCTTAGGGCCGTCATAATCGCATCCCATAAATTTTGATGTGTTGTGCTTTCATTTTCACTCAATTCTAGGAACTTATGGTTTTCCTTCTTGATTTCTCTCTGGATCGATTATCCAGTTTTGTTTTTTTTTTTTTTTTGTTTTTTGTTTTTTTTTTGTTTGTTTGTTTTTTTTTTTTTTTTTGAGATTTGTTGCATTTTTTTCCATGAGCCTGTGTGCTTTCTGTTCTTTGCATTGCTGTTGACCTTCAGATTTATTCTTTTGTGGTGAGAGAATACACAAGATAATACTTCTCTATTCCTAAATTTGTTGAGACTTCCTTTGTATCCTAATAAAGAGCTTAGCTTTGGAGAAAGTTCTGTGGCTTCATGAGAAGAAAGTATACTTTTTAATGTTTGAGTGTGATGGTTTGTATATGCTTGGTCCAAGGAGTGGCATTATTAGGAGGTGTAGCCTTCTTGCAATAGGTGTGTCACTGTGGGCATGGGCATAAGACCCTCATCCTAGCTGCCTGGAAATCAGCAGTGTTCAGATGAAGATGTAGAACTCTCAGCTCTGACTGCACCATGCCTGCCTGCATGTTGCCATGCTCCTACCTTGATGGTAATAGACTGAACCTCTAAACCTGTAAGCCAGCCCCAATTAAATGTTGTCTTTTGTAAGACTTGCCTTGGTCATGGTGTCTGCTCCTGACAGTAAAACCCTAAGACAAGTGGAATATTCTGTAGTTGTCTGTTTGGTCCATTTTTATTGATGCTATGACATCATTAAGCACAGGAGTTTCTCTATTTGGTTTTTGTCTGCATGAGCTCTCTGTTGATAAGAGTGGGGTATTGAAGTCACCCATAGTTGCTCTGTAGAGTTATTTTGTTATTTTAGATATATTTGTTTTATGAAACTCCAATGCCTTGCATTTGGTGCATAAATGTTTAGAATTATAACATCTTTCAGTGAATTTTTCCTTCAATAAGTATGAAATCTTCTTCCCTATCTCGTCTGATTAATTTTACTTTGAAATCCATTTGGTAGGCTATCGGGCACCTATGCCTACTTCTTTCTTTGTTCCATTTGATTGGAGCATCATTTTCCATGTTTCTACCCTAAGACGGTGTGTACCATTCTTGGTAAAATGTGTTTCTTAGGGGTAGGCAGCAAATAAGAGGGATCCATTTTACTAATCCTTAGTCATCTTTTTGTTGTGGAAATTGAGATGATTAATATTGAGAGTTCTTACTGAATGTTCATTAATTCCTGGTATTTTGTCATGGTTGTATTCTCTTCTTAGACCTCTTTATGTTAAATATTCCTGGGACTATATAGTCCCTGTGACCTCTTGGATGTGTCTAATATTCTCTTCAAATCAAAATATACTTTCCTCTGTAGAGCTGGTTTTTGTGGCCGTAAAGTCCTTAAATCTGCTTTTATGTGAAAAGCATTTCTTTCTCTTTTGATTTTGACTGGTAGTTTGTCGTGAGTCGTTGTCTGGATTGGCATCTGTGGTCTGTTTGCTAGCTGAATAGATAGTAGCTTGTCTGAGTTTTGAAGAGATGAAGGTGAATGCCACCTCTAGTGCTTTCCCCAGACACTGCAGTGTGAGCTCTGGTTCCTGTATTTGTGCTGCCTATGGGGCTAGATTGTCCTCTGTGTTGATGCACAGTGCTGCTCCAGTGTTTCCTAGTTAAGTGCCGAGCACTCGAGGCTCTCCAGCCTTCCTAAAGAGTCCAGAACTGATATAATTTCTTCCAGGGAACCTTCTTTATCAAAGTAGCTCAAAAAATACATTTTGGTATTGTGAACAGAAGTTACAAATGCCAGCTGATTCTCCCTACATGGCCACATCTGTTTTCTTATATTTTAAATTGTTCATATAAAAACCAACATTGTTCTGTTATGTCAGGTGGGCTTTCCTGAAGAGCTCTATCCTTGATGTTTTTGCTTTCAATTTTTTTCTATCATAAACAGTTGGTTTTTATGAGCAGGTAGGGAATAAATGTATGAGAAAACTCATTCTTTTATGACATTAATCTGTATATGAAACGTGGAAAATGAAAGCTCATATAGGCTTTTCAGAATTGAATTGAGATTATTATAAAGGGCATTGCCGTAGCTTCATGGAAACTGTCAGCATTAGGATTTGGTTCAGCTTTGTTCCTGACTGTGTGTCTTACTCAGGGCTACTATCACTGTGTTGAAACCAAATGACCAAAAGCAAGTTAGGAATACATAGTACATATTTTATTTATTAATTTATTGTGTATGTACTCATATGCACACCTGAGGACAGAGGAGGATTCTAGATGCCCTGTTCTATTTACTCTCTGCTTTATTCCTTTGATATAGTACCTTTCCTTAAACCTGGAGCTGGGCTGGTAGCCTTCCAGCTCCAGTAATTCATCCGGACATTGTACACAGGTTACTGGCATATCCTGCCATGCCTGGCGTTTTATGTAGGTGCTGGGATTTGAACTCTCATCCTGATGCTTTTACAGTGAACACTTTTACCTCCACCCACGCCCAGCCCTATTACACTGTTAGGTGAAATGTTTCAAATGAAAGTAATTCCCACACCATTTAAAAGTAGAATCTTGGGCCGACTGGCACCCAGTCTAGCTGTTCTGTTAAACATGAAGAGAACCAGTGTTAGCACCAGAAAAGACGGGGGAATCTTCCATGCTATGAGAATGCACTGGATTTTAAAGTCAGATTATAATTTTTTTATGACAAGTAAGATATCTGGGGTGACTTCAATAGATTCTTAAAAATTAGAATATTTGAGAGATTGTCCATCTGAAGGCATTGTGGGGGTGAAATAGAAAGAGATAAAAACCCAAAGCCATGCCAGTGACCGTGCATTCCAGTTTCGAGTTTGTGGCTTTACTTGGAAGCCCGAGAGAGTTCAGAATAGAGTTTTAAGCAGCTGAATGGTGTGATTGGTTTCATCAGATCTCTAGAAACATTTGGCTGCCACCTAGGTAATGATTTACAGGGTGACAAGGTTTTAACCGAGGCCAGACGTTCACGGAGGCAAAAACTAGAAAGTTGATTTCAAGTCTGAGATTTAAAAATTAAAGTGGAAGCATGTGAGGTGGGGGAAGAAGACAAAATGAGGAAACAGAGGTCGAGGGATGAGCACTGTGGCCCTCAGACTTTGGAAACAGTAAAGAGAGTGTGAGGTACCTGAAGCGATGCTGTTGTAGATCAGCAGACTGGACCCAAATCAGGAAGCTGGGTGAAACATGAATTCTAAAGTTTTCTGTCATATATATATATGGTATATATATATATATTTTAAACTGATATTACTCTCATATTCTGGAAGCTTAGAACACAACAGGAGACTGGGTAGTGCATGTAGCACATGTCCTGCTTAAAGAAAATTTTAAGACATGTCCAAAGGGACACTTGCTGAGCCCCATATTTTCACAAACATGAACTCTTTTTTTTTAAGACTATCTTCAGCGAGGTATAAGATTTACAACCAGGAATCAAATACTACAGTAATGTGAAAGTTCAGAAAGTCGAGCATATAGCATCAGAAACTGAGATGGTTTCCTGGGGCTGAGGAGTGGTGTGGAATAAGAAGATGCTGGCTACGTGGAGGAAAGCTTCAGTTAGAGCAGAGGGAAGTCCTTACTGGAGGCCTGGTGGGAAGCATGATGACTGTACTTAGCAAGAAATTATGTATCCTTGGGACTCATCACACACACTGTGGGTGTAGTATGTGCTAACTAGTTAGACTCAATCATTTTCTAGTACATATGCCAAGACACCATATTACTTTCCATAAATATACATCATTTTTTTGCATTACAGCCTCATGAAGGGCCAAGTAAAGCTTTAACATGACAAAATATGCAAAAGGAAGGCACAAAATACCGGCCAAACTGGAAAAGTTCTTTGTAAACCTATCACCACCAAAGAGTTAGTACCACGAGTACATAAGAGTCCAGATAAACCTGTACGATCACTTAAAAATTAAAACAATCCCATCAGAAAAATGAGAAACATGATAATTCTTAAAGGAAGGAAATGGACTGAGCAATAGGTCAAATTTGAAGGCCCAGCTCTCAAAGAACACATGGAAATGCCAACCCTTACACAATGAGGTACAAACTCACGCCCACTATACCATCAAAAATAGATAAGCCCAAACCAAGTGTTGATAGAATGTGAGGGAAAAGGCATTTACTCAGGAGAGAGTTAAATGGTCTGATTATTTTGAAGAGGACTTTGGTGACCTTTTTGCTAAGTACTTTGCAAAGTTTTGATGCCTGTTCTGAGGACAGTCGAATGGAGGAGTCCACATCCCATAACTCAGCCATTCTCCCTTTGGATTTTTACATGAAAATAATCTCTTGAATTTTTGTGTATGATTGTCATTGTAGCTTGCTTAAGATAGCTAAACATCAGAAATGAATTATGTGTTTCTAACAAGAAAATGGATTAGTAAACTGTAGTTTAGTCTTCTAGTTGGCTAGCGGTCAATATTAGCTAACTCAGTTCTATTTGTGTATTACAGATATCTCCAGAGAATGGCACCCAAGCTCTGCCAAGTGTGGTGTCACTATTGTTAAAGATGACACAGCATGTCTTTTTCTTATGTGTATGTGTAATAAAAACCTACAAATAACTGACCTGAGTGAACCAGAAATGGCTAGGCAGTGATGGTGAGGGAGGGAAGACTCTTAGTCACATACAGTTCTTCCCCAACCCAGACTCTAAGAACTTCAAAGTTTGTCCTCAGTTTACATTTCTCAGGCCTACCTGCATTTTTGGGGATGTCTGAAATGTTTCCTAATTGGAAATTATTTTGAAAGATTTTACAGACGCATTTCACCAGCAATTCCTCATGCTGATGGTGGAAAAAAAAAAACAATGTTGGTTGTGTAATGGCAGATTGATGGAGTCTTTGGCTGGGAGACTTTGAGATACTTGGTGGCAGAGTAAGGAATGGATCTGAATCTTCTGGCCTTGGTGTTTTCCTTTCTCTCTTCTTTCCATGTTATTTTCCTACATGGTTGAAATGAGATTAAAGTTCCAAAAATCTCTCCAGAAAAGTTAAGGGAAGGAATACTAAGGATGGCCATCCCCTTTGCTTAGGCCAGCAAGACTAAAAGAGGAAACACAGGTTGGGGTTGGGGGATGAGGGAGCTGTGTGGAAACAAAGAGCTGCCAACTTTAAGAATGCAGGCTTGATCCTGGCTGGGAGGTTGAGTCTGCGTCACCGAGTATTACTTCTGGACTAGACTTCCCCGGAGTTTCAGGTGGGATGATATAGGGCCAAGAGCAGCAACTAAAGAAGCAATGCGGCCTGAATTGCCCTTAGGAGTAGCTTGGATCCCCACTAAACCTACCTGGAAAGAATACACAGTGGTTAGTTATGTAAGAAGAAAGATACAGGTACAAATTAGTGAAGGGGAACTGAGGAGCAGATCTATCATTATGTGGGAGGAGCAGGCCTCCTACCTCTCCCGGCTTCTGATGGAAGGGAATGTCTGAGGAAGATGGGCTCAGCTCAGGTAGAGCCCATCACCCAGGTTTCCTTCAAACCTCAGGATTTCAAAGAATCGCTGGCTTGCACCAATTCACTCTGATATTAGATGCCCAGGCATGTAGTCCAATCCTAGATGCTCTCCTAGCTTACTCTGTGACCTTAAACACCTCCCCTCTAAGTGTTGGGATTTCCAGCCTCAAGGGACAGCAATGGGCACAAACTATTTCAAATTTATTCCAGCTCTGATGTATTATTGCACTTCAAGGCCCTTATTCAATGCTACAGAATAATAACTTGTGTTTATTTGCTCACTGCCAGTTATATACTAATTTATTGGTGGTACTGGTGGTACTGGTAATGTTTCAAGCCATCCTACTCCTAACTCTAATACAAAGGTAGTCTTCTAAGGACCAAGGCAATGACATAAGTTCTTGTAGCAGCCAGGTGTGACACAGTAGCCAGGAATGTTGGGGTGGAGAGGGCACAGGAGAGTTATATAGTGCATGCATCCTCTGGAACGATACACATAAAACTGTCTCGACAATACTGGACTGCTGGTGAACAATTTACATAACCAATGAAAATGTATCCTGAGATTCTGCAGCCATCAGAATTAGCTTCAGGAGGATAAGAATAGCAGGGGATGTGGGGTGAGAAAAGCAGGGACATCCATGAGCTCACCTGTTATCCCTACCACCCAAACCCAGCTTTGTAGAGGTTCAGTCTGTGATCGATCTCACTACGATCCCCACCTCCAAACATATCAGTGGAATTTGGTTGTCTCCTGAGGCAAGTCTGGATCACTAGTTCCTTCTGTTCCTTCTGAATGCAGGTAGGTTGGTGCTAACATACCTTCTCCATTTTGTATTCTGGGAAATTAAAGATAATGTGGTTTCAGGATTCATTCATTTCATCCATTTAGTCTCAAAAAATAAAATAAAATAAGCTGAAACCTGCCAAGCACAGCTCACAAATATTCATCAAATTTTGTCTTGGGAGCCTAGAATTTTTAGGGCTAACAGAATTACACATTTAGTTGACAAATATCAGGTGTCAGCTCTGGCTCCAAGAATTGCTGTGGCCTGTGGAATACAGCAGCGAACGAGGTAGGAAGGTCTTCTGTCCTCCTGAAGAGCAACGACAATTATGTGAGACTATAAAACATAATCCAGTAGCTTCTATGAACTACGAAGAAAGAGGAGGTAGCAGGAAAATAAACACGGGGAGCAATCATGACTGTCCAGTGCAAAACGCAGCAGCCAGGAACAAGATTGCCCAGCCTGGGGAACTAAAATCAAGGTCACACTTTGAGGACAATAGCTGGGTGATGGCATGTATTGGAAACGAAGAGAACATGGGGTTAGAACTAGGAGAGCAGCACATATACTTAGCCATAGGCATGATGGGAATTGCAGTTGTTAGATTCTGGGGAAGAAGGGGTCAGTTTTCTCTAAGAGTTTAGCCCAAGAATATTTCATTCAGCACATCTGCCCTTGGAGGTGTTTTTGCTTCTTGGTTTTTTTTCTAAATGATACAAAGTTGGGTAGATAAGGAAGATGGGTGGATCTGACAAGGTGGACCTGGTCAGAGGGAAGGCGAATATGATCAAAATACATGGTTTGAAAGTTGAACTTCTCAGCCCTAAAAACGTATGTAACATTATACTGACTGTACAGGTTATATTTAGAAACATGTACATATAAATATACATATATGCATGTAATAGCAATTATTGAAAAACAAGGATGAGATTTGAAGGACTGCGGGGAGGGGTATATGAGAAGGTTTGGAGGGAAGAAACAAAGGGAGAAATGTTGTAACCATATTATAATCTCAAGAGAAAATGAATTAAAAAATTAAGAAAAATGAATGAATGAGTGAATGTTTGAATAAATGAAAACATTTGCCTAAAGGACTATAGTAAACATTTCTCCAAAAATGAAAGGAGGTGTATAAATTGTCAATGGGCATAATAAAATATGCTTAAAAAACCATTAGGCTTGTTTGATTTTGAAGATAGCAAGCACTGGCAGGGTTATAGAGAAACCAGAACACGTGTGCTCTATTGTTGAAATGGCACAGCAGTTGTGATGAAGAGCATGGAAATTCCTAACGTTAATGTAGGATTACTGTGGAGTTCAATCATCTTGCTTCTGGGTAGACACCTCAAAAAACTGAAGTCCTGGGAAGTAGTAGCACATGCCTTTAGTCCCAGTCAGGGAGGCAGAGGCAGAGGCA
Source organism: Rattus rattus (assembly GCF_011064425.1). Lineage (NCBI taxonomy): Eukaryota > Metazoa > Chordata > Mammalia > Rodentia > Muridae > Rattus > Rattus rattus. The sequence goes on along the minus strand of NC_046168.1, from coordinate 69,597,127 downwards.
GAGGCAGAGGCAGAGGCAGAGGCAGAGGCAGAGGCAGAGGCAGCACTCAGGGAGGCAGAGGCAGAGGCAGAGGCAGAGGCAGAGGCAGAGGCAGAGGCAGAGGCAGAGGCAGAGGCAGAGGCAGAGGCAGAGGCAGAGGCAGAGGCAGAGGCAGAGGCAGAGGCAGAGGCAGAGGCAGAGAGGCAGAGGCAGAGTGGCAGAGGCAGAGGCAGAGAGGCAGGGAGGCAGAGGCAGTGGGAGAGGCAGAGGCAGAGGTTTGAGGATTTCTGAGTTAAGGTCAGCTCTACAGAGTGAGTTCCAGGATAGCCAGGGCTTCACAGAAAAACCTTACTACCTGCCGAGACAAAAACAACAATAACAGTAACAACAACAACAAACCAAACCAACCAACTGACTGTTTTGAAACCAGAACCTTGGAGCAGCTGTCTTCATTTGAGAATTTGTAACCAAGCCAAGAGGAATTGGGGAGGTCATACACACACACACACACACACACACACACACACACACACACACACACACACACACACACACACACACACACACACACACACACACACACCAGGATATTAGTTAATTTAAAAAAGAAATGTGTTCTGCCATTCCTCAACAATATAGATGACCCTAAAGAATTATGTTACATGAACTAAGTCTGTCACTGGATAAGCCCTGTATGATTCCTTTATATATGACACCTAAAATAGTCAACAGTATAGAAGTAGACAATGAACTGTTAGGGGAAGTTCATATTCTCTGTGAATATGAGTGAATATTCAAGAGAATTGATTTTTATATATCTGCTGGACAAGTGGTGACTCCCACCAGTTAACGATAAAGTCTAGTGTTGAGTTTGTTAATGAGATAGATCTTGCTAGAAGAGAAAATGGTGGGTTTGGAGATGATGGATTTATTACTAGGACTTGTGGTATGATAATATGAGTATAACATGTATCCAAACCCACAGGATATTGGGGGTGACCTTAGCCAAAATGCCCAACAGTGGGGAGATAGAATCTGAAGAGACCACCTCAAGTAGATAGAGTCCCCAGAGGAGTGATGATGCCACCCACCTACCTTCAAAAGTCTTGACCCAGAATTAATTGTTTCTGTTAAAGGAAATGCAGGGACAAAAATGGAGCAGAGACTGAAGGAAAGGCCATCCAGTGACCAGACCAACTTGGGATCCATCCCATGCAGGAACACCCATTCATTACTGATGCCATATTGTGCTTGTAGACAGGAGCCTAACATGGCTGTCCTCTGTGAGGCTCCACCAGCAGCTAAGACAGATGCAGACACTTAGTCAGTCGTTGGACTGAGGTTGGGGACTCTTATGGAGTTAGAGGAAGGATTGAAGGAGCTGAAGGGGGCGGGAACCCCATAGGAAGAACAACAGTATCAATTAACCCAGACCCCTCAGTGCTCCCAGGGACTAAGAACCAAGGAGTATACATGGGCTGGTCCATGGCCCCCAGCACATAGGTAGCAAAGGACTGCCTTGTCTGGCCTCAGTGGGAGAGAATGACCCTAATCCTATAGAGACTTGATGATCCAGGGAAGGGGGATGTTGGGGGGTAGGATGGCGTAGAGTAGGTGGGTGAGGGGGAAGCACCCTCTTGGCGGCAAAGGGGAGGGGGGATGGGGTGAACTCTGGAAGGGGGGACCCGAAAAGGGGAGGCAGCATTTGGAATATAAATAAATAAAATAATTTAATAAAAGAAAATTTAAAATTAATTTTAAGAATATAATAGTGGGTGCCATTGTGGCATTTCACAGATACTTATCATTATACTTTAATTTTATTCTTATCCCCTATTACCTCTCATTTCCAGTCCTGCTTCTGTAGAAGTATGGCCTTTTCTACACTCTCCTTTGTTCTTTATAATGACACAGAGACCTTTATATATTTTTAAATAAGGCTAGCACCAAGCTGGGCAGGTTCTGAGCTGTTCTAATCCAACTATGCTGGCCTGGCCTACTTCCTAGCCATGTGGCCCTTTACCTGACTTCTTGGTTTCACTCTGGTCTCCTTCTTCATTTATGTACTCATGGTAACTGCCCTGTGCCCACCTGAGACCCTCTGCCTCTCTTTTAGGGCTCAGAAGTCCTTCCTTATCCTCTCCTGCCCATCTACAGGCTGACCAGCTCTTTATTGACCAATCAGAAGATGATGGAGAACAATGTTTTACAAAATACTGAGCCAGGGACATGTTTCATTATAACGACAATACCGAAATCCAGTCTGCAGCCATATCTGTGGGTACAGAAGTCAGTATTCAAATGCACGGTGTGCAGAAACATCCCCCAAACAGGCTTAATCCCTTCCTCCTTCCAAATAATATTCCTTCTGTTTTCAGGTCTTAGGTAGATTAGATAATAGACAAATAGACGGGCAGACAGATATTTCAAGTTACTAAGTACAAGCAAAATAAGGTCACCACAGATACAAATTTAGAGTTAATTCACAGAAGTCTAAGGAAAAGAAATTTCCTGCAGGTTACACGTTCTATGTAAAATTCAGGAAAAAAAATATTAGTATGAAGTAGAAAGCTAGAAGGGGGGAAGTTTGGCCATGCCCCCTGGGTGTAATTTAAAGAAAGAGGATGTATGATTACTTAATGTACTCCTCTAGTTGTCAGATTAACTTGGCAGTAACTGGCCATTCTGGGTGATATAAAAACCTACCTGTAGGTGGGGAAGAGGACATCTATTGACTGATACCAAATGGTCAGCCCTGAGAACATACACACAGGGAGCGTTGTGCAGACTAAGTATGTTATATTATGTATATAGAAAACCATGTATGTATGTATATATGTATGTATAGTGTGTGTGTGTGTGTGTGTGTGTGTGTAACAACAATTAATTTAAAAAGCCATGAATAAAACAGAGAAGAAAGAAGAGTATATAGTAGAATTTAGAAAAAGAGGAAATGGAAGGGGAAATAATGTAATTGTATTTTAATTCACCATGTCAGGCATAAATTCCCTCCTACTGGGTGGGCTTTAAGTCCAGTTAGACACCCATTGGTTACTCTCAGGCTCTAAGTGCTCCTATTGCACCTTTCAAAATAACTTACCGTCTGGTCATTGTGGTTTCTAGGATTTATGCTGGATAGGGTGATTATCAGTTATTTTTTTTTTCTTGGTAGTTTTCATGGCTCCTGGTACTGTGAGAGTGAGAGGCCAAATCTTTTAAGCTCAGACTCTACTTTAGAGAACCTGACCTAAGTTTGAAGTCAGGTAAACTAACAGTCTGGACCTCAACAATACCAAAGCCTCGCTTCAGTCTTTAGGCTAATTCCCAACAAGATCAACATCTCCAGGCTACTATTCCCCAACAAACCTGCACCCCCAGGTTACAAGCCCACCCCTGCTTAACAACCACCAATTCAGAGGGGAGCAGAAATTAAGTTTATGATATGGCTCCCAGTACCAGACAATTATGTTAAAGGCCAAAGCAACTTTCCAATTAGATGCTTACATACTCATCCCCTACTTGCTGCTTACAAAGCCTTGCCCTGATAGACATTTGGGGCTCCCCCACCACCAAAACCTTCTTGCATGACAGCGGTGCATTGTGGAGGGTGAGGGGGGGACTCTAGCTTGCTAAAAGAATAAAGACTCTGCTCTAATTTACATCAGATCGACTCCCGTCTGGTTTTGGGGGGCTCAACCCTTCCCTGGCACTACAAGATGTAGTACTCAGGGATAAATCTTCAAGATTGGTTCATGCTCAATTTATTCTAATACTCTGTTCAAAAACTGTACACTATTTATTGATAGGGCTTTACCTTCAATTTCTGGTAGTCAACCAAGGACCATGTCAACAGCCTAATATATTGGGAACAGGTCTCTTGCACTCACTTGACCAACAAATTAAAAGGGTGTTTTTCATGACTGACACCTGTTTGTATATTACCACCCGCATGCCCAGCCCCCACATATGCACTCACGTAATGGTAAGTAAACAGACAATGATATGTTCTCCCACGACCTTTTAAAACACTTTTAGGGTAATTTATACATCTTCACTTGTTCTGTGTTACTCTCCCTCTCGCTTCCAAAGTAGCCAAGGTAAGTCTGCCTCTCTCATTCTGTCTTTCCCAGTTCCTCATTTAGATCAGCAGTGCTCTACCATCCCCCTCTCTAGAGCATTCCTGTCCCCACCATGGTCCCCCTTTACTTTCTTAAAATCCAAACTACACACTCACGTCGAAAAGGTCCGAGGTAGATCCACTCATAAGAGAACAGATGTATTTATCGTTTGTCTTCCAGATCTGGGTTACATCATCAAGTCTCATAGCTTCTAGTGCCATCTATTAGTGGCACATTTCAATTTTCTTCACAGCTGAGTAGCAGTCACAGTGTATATGTACTGCATTTTTACCATCTCTTTGTTAGGGGAATGACCTTGAGGCTGTGTCTGTCCCCTAGCTGTTATGAATGGAGCAAGAGTGAATTCGCTGAGCAAACGTCTGTGGATTAGACGTTGAGTCCTTTGAGCATGCCCATGATATGTAGAGTTGGGCTGTACTGGGGTTTCTTTTTTTTTTGTTTTTGTTTTTTGGTTTTTTTTGTTATTGTTGTTGTTTTGTTTTTTTTTTTTGTTTTTTTTTTTTTTTTTTTTTTTTTTTCCACTGACAGTGATCTTCAGAGTGGCCGTATAAGTCTGTGATCCCACCAACAACAGTGCTTGTTCTTAGCCATTCTGACTTGGGTAAAGGTGAAATCTCAAAGTGGTTTTGATTTACATTTCCCCAACTGCTAATGACTTTATTTGAAACATTCTTTGAGAAATTTCTTGTCCATTTTAATTCTTTTGGAGAACATTCTGTTCCGAGTCACAGTCTTTTTTTTTTTTTTTTTTAAGAAAAAAATACGAATGGCTTTTTTCTTGACTCTCTGTATTTTGAGTTCGTTTTCTACTCAGTGCATATCAAAAAGTAGACAAGGAGTCTCTCACACTCTGTGGGCTTCCTCTTCGCTTTGGGAGGTCCCACCTGTCATTGTTGGCCTTGCTTCCTGGGCAAATAAAATCCTACTCAGAAAATCCTTCCTAAGCCTCTATCTTGTATAGTACTGTGTATTTTCTCTTCAGTTTCAGTTTCAGGCTTCTCATTAAGATCTTTGATCCATTTAGAGTTTGTTGTTGTTGTTGTTGTTGTTGTTGTTGTTGTACAGGGTGATAGACATAAGTCTAATGTTATTACCTCATGTGGAAATCCAATTCACAAAAACCATTTGTTGAAGATGTTGCCTATTTGGCATCGTTGTCAACTATGACATGGCTGTGGCTACATGAATTTCTTTCGGGGTCTTCAGTTTTGTCCCACTGACCCACTGACCCACTGACCCCCATGACTATATTTTTGTGCAGTACTCACCTGGTTTTATTACTATAGTTCTGTAACATAGTTTGAAATCTGCCTATAAGTATGCTTTTTGCTTTGGATATCTAGGAGGCTTTTGTTGGTTCATATGAACTATAAGATTTTCTTCCCCTCCCTATTTCTGTGAAAAATTTCATGGCTATTTTGATTGAGATTACATTGAATCTATAAATTGGCTTAGCGAGAATAGTCATTTTCACAATATTAATTCTATCAATCAGCGAGCATGGGAAATCGTTCCATCTTCTAGTGTTTTTGTGGCTGGTGAAGCCAAAGATGCTAGGGGAGAATCTCCTATTGTTTATTGCTCTAAAGGCAGTGGGACCTGGGAGAGGGAGCTAAGTGAGGCAGACTAAAGTCTCAGGAAAGAGCCAACTGTATTCAGAACGGCAGGCAATTTATACTCTGAGGGTTAAAAGGAATCACATGAGGAAAGAGTCTAATACCAAGGCCAAGCCACATGGCAAGCTGCATGTGGTGGACAAGTCACACATGGCAAAAACATTTTTCTTCCATAGCAGCATATAAAAAAATAACAACAGCCAGCAACAATGAATAATCTGAGTTAAACTCTCTCTTACTTGAGTTTAACCTGGGAGGAAGATAAAACCTTAATCAAAGAAAAATTCCATGTTTTTAAAGAAACTGAGGTCACAGGCTCTTATTGCCTTGGCTTCTTTGGGGCTCTCTCACAAGCACTCAGAAATCCCCTCCCATGACTCCATTCTTAGACCGTGTTTTGACATACACCTCTATCACTTTCCTAAGCCAGTATAGTTCTCAGCTACATTCTAAATACTCATTCTTATATCCACAGATAAGTATAGCCCTTATCCCTATTCCTCCCATCAAAGAGGCCTTGTTTGCAGCAGAAATGTATTGTTCTAGAAATCCACAACTGGTACCAATGTGCAGAATAATTGACCACAGGGTACCTACCCATCCCCAGTTGATACAGCCACAACCCACCACCTACACCTAAGCTGACGGAACATTGTGAAAAAGAGGTAGAAAGATTGAAATAAGCAAGCCATCATACCATCTCCTGTGACATCCTGTCTTCTACACATGCAAAACTGCACCAGTGAACTTGCAACAACATGATTGCCTAAACAAGACCTGAAATATGACACTGCCAATTGACATGTCAGTGTGACTGTGGAAGTCTCACAATCTGTAAGTAGGTGAAGAACTGTAGATAATTAATGACTGTGGAGAGAAAGAGAATTAGTCTTCTTCAGGGACGAGCTCTTTAACAGGTTATCCAAGCCCAAGTGGTCAGTGCTGATAGATAGATAGATAGATAGATAGATAGATAGATAGACAGACAGACAGACAGACAGACAGACAGCACTAAGTGAATTCAGCAGGTTTTGTTAGTAAATTTTTATGTATGCATACAAATTAACAACAACAGCAGCAGCAACAAGAAAACAATGAGTTTGAGGAGAACTGAGGGATATACGAGCAAAGTTTGAAAAACGGGCAAATGATGGGGAAATTCTAGAAAATTGTGTGTGTGTGTGTGTGTGTGTGTGTGTGTGTGTGTGTGTGTGTGTGTGTAAAGACTGCCTGGAATTTGAACAAATAAAACTTTAAGTGCAGAAATTAGAGACGGGACACCACTATGAGTTCTACACTGTTTTGAAGGACAACAGATTTTCATAGCCTAGGATAATTAGCTGAGGTGAGAAAGGGACATCATGAATCTTCAGTAAAATAGCCATGTTTTGGATTTTATGTAGGAATTCCACTATAACGGCCCTTATTTCTGCAGCATAGACTGCAGCTTCAAATCGTAAGAGCAGGTTTTGAGGGCGCTCTAAGTGCTCTCCACTTTGCATGCTTTACATGATCTTCCTCATCTAATAGCCAGATAGTCCCAAGAAGCAGACACTGTGAGGTCTGCTCTATCAAGAGAAGCCCCAAACCCAAACTCTGAGCATTGAACCCAGGGCAGTTTGTCCCCAAAGCCTGTGCTCTGACCACTCGATACCCTTCTTCATGGGAGGGAAATACATTGTTCTTAAAGGGAGAGACTTACATACACGAAATTCCATCTTATCCAGTGAAAATATGTGCATTATCACATAATGTAGGGTATGTGCTTAAACATCTCTCTCCCCCTCAGCCCTCTCTCTTCTCTCCCCTCTCTCTCCCCCTCCCCCCTCTCTCCCTCTCTGTCCCTCTCCTCCATCTCTCTCTGTGTATACCTCATTACCAATAACAATAGGCACCTATGCATAAGCTCAGGATCAGGTGTTAGATGGTGAGCAAGGTGAAGTTCAGGTCTTTTTGAAATGCTTGCTTTCTTATAAATGATTATATTATAAATTATATCCACAGATTGTTTGTAGTTGCACATAAAGTAGGTCACAGCATCCAGTTTGGGAAGTAAGTTTTCTCCTTTCTGTTTACACCCTCCCACTTTCCCAGCAGAGGTAACTGCACCCCACACATAGATCTATTTTATTCCTGTGTGTTTTTCATTATTTTGAGCACACTAAACAGGCTTTTTAGAATGATATTCAGTATTTTTTTTAAAGATTTATTTTTAATGTAGCTGTCTTCAGACACACGGAAGAGGGCATCGGATTTTTAAATTTTGAGCCACCATGTGGTTGCAAAATCAGGACCTCTGGAAGAGCACATATTAACCGCTGAGCCATCTTGGAACAGTTTTAGTCTAAGCAAAATGCTACATATTGTCTTGGAACAGTAGTCAAAATATGTTCTATTTTACATTGGTAATATATATGTAATATCTCAATATTAATATATTCATCACTTACTTGTTTGCTCTATGATAATGATTTTTATTCTTCTGTTAATGGATATGTAGATAATTTCCAGTGTTTTGCAGTTATAGAAACAGTTCCATGATCAGATCATATTAGATTCATGTGTGAATTTCCTTGTGTTTCTATGCCCAGCACTAGGTTTTGGCTATGTTTGCCTTTACTTTATTTAGGGGTGACAAAATTCTTTCCAGGGTCATGGTACACTTTCTAGCTATTTGCACAAGTTCCATTGTCTCAGGTCTTTCAGGCTTTCTGATCTTCCAGGCCAATGCACAGTCATGCCAGATTACTGCCAATCCGATTTAATTAACAAGAAGAATGCGCTCATGTTTTACCCTTGCACATAAAAAGAAATGGGCTATGAAGACAAGAGAGGAGAAAGAGGAAGAAAAGAAAAAGAAACTCAACATAGGAAAAGAAAGGGATCTAGGTGAGGGGAGTTTTGTCAGTCGTCCAAGGATTGCTCAGTTCCCCTGGTGAGTCAAATCAGTACCAGAATTAGAGCTGAGGCTTCTCTAGTGGCTCTGAGCTAGAGGGAGAGAGAAATACAGACAGAAGGCACTGGCAGGGTCTGCCTAGAAGCTATTCTCAATAGGACCAGTGTGATCCTTTAGCCATTCATCTACAGATGAGCCAGGACATTTCCTAGAATGCTTGAAGGTTTACTCTTTTTATTTATATTTATTAAGTTTTATAAAGTCCCTTCTTCCTTTGATGTTTGGATCAACCTTTCTGGGATGACATTTCAGTAATAGAAACAACAAATTTTACTTTCTGGCCTGTGACAATAGCAAAATAAAATTAATTTGGTGGAGGATAGGACTTTGATGTAATAAGGAATGTATACAATGGGGAAAGAATGACCAGATATTACAGGAATCATGATCCTTCAAAACTAGCGTCTTATTACTAGCCCTCGCAGGGGGAGCGCTGTTGTGATAAATTCAAAAATGAAAGAATAAGGAAATACTTTCAGAAGTTACAGTGGTGCCAGCTCATAGAGAAGAAGTAAATGAAATGAATCTTAAGGAACCTGAGTTTATCTGAAAACATTGCCTACAAAGGTAGCCGGTTCTAACTCAGGTGGCATAAATGGCAAATGTCAAAGAAGCTTGGGCTAATTGAGAGCTGTGTTCAGATGTTAATTTTCAAAACCCACACTCTTTCCTTCTTGTTTCTTTCTCACTCAGTCACTTGCTCTCTCCACCCTTGTGCCATTATCAGAATGCCTTACCCTCTGGCTGCTTATGGCCATGGCTGAATATCAGTGTATTTTTCTGAGCCAGCCATATTTGTTGGGGGTGGGGAGCTGTTGTGATGTCTGTAGGTGAATTGGGAGACTGATAGGTCCTGGGTTTCTGAAGGAGTGCTTAGCAGCACAGAGTTTTCTATAGGACAATTTCCCATAGGAAGACATTTTCTTCTTTCTGCTTGTCTCAGGTTACCGAGAACTGGCATTCTATGTTATGAGTGCCATCTCGTGACACCACAATAATGGAGAACTTATCCCTAGAAATCTTTTCAATATCACATTCCAACTGCGATTCCCGGGGTCAACGCTGTAATATGAGAAGAAATGTGTTATTGTTTCTTAGTTCGAGCCATATTTTACCTTCCCCTATATTCCGTGGCCAAACTCATTCACTCTCTTTAGGGCTTGGTGATGATGCACTCTGGGTCTTTGGTATCCCATTACCTCGATTCTGTCATTTGCAATGCAAAAAATAATTCCAAAGGCCGTTCTGTCCGATAAAACCTTTAATGGTTCTCAGGCTGATGAAAATGATTCTCCCCCAGGATAATTCTCAGCATATCCGTTGGCCTGTAGAACTTTAAGTCTCATGCTCTCTTTAAATACCATTGCTTTCTGAAGGGTTGACATGTTCTAAGGTGAGAAGGATGAGGGTCAAGGCATGGCCCATCATCTGAAGAGAAAGAGGCATGGGAGTCACAGTGTAGCGGGGGCATTCTGGAGATGGCAAATGAGACCCAGAGGGTAGAATGTTTCAAATTAAAATGGCGGAGGGAGACTGTGACCAGTGGTAATACAGCTTCAAGTGTACATCTTAGGAAGTATGCAGGACGAGCTTCTTATAGGGCTATATGGCTCACAGAGATGTTCTCAGAAACAAAACAAAGATGAACAAAAAGCCCCAAGGCCTTTAAATTCATTTACACTTCCTTTTATTTCATCCTCACAAATCATAAATCTAAGAGTGAATACTCTGTTAGGACATCACAGAAACGAAGAGCTCAGGCTCTCGAGTTAGGAGACCCTGGGTTCATTTCCTGAATTTCCCTTTTTCATTCTGTGGCTTTAGATGTGGTAGCTCAAGTCTCGAATGCTGCTGCTTCTCCTGTGAATCAAATAGAGTGACCGTGCCCATCTCTATAGGCCTGCGACAATAAAAACAGTGAATGCACTAACAGTACTCTTCATGACTCACAGCAGCGGTCAATAATGACATTATGATGAAATCACAATGAAGCCTAGGGGATTAGGAAGAACTCAGTAGATCCCAGTGGGATGCTCTGACTAAATTATGTAACAGTGTGCACTGCAGCTGGGCATTTATTGTCAAACTATCACACAAGATTCCCATCTCAGCAATATCTCGTGTGTGGAAGTGTTTCGACCCCGGAGGTTATTCTGGGAAAGGACAACAGTAACACATGCAAACATTCGAGGATTCCACAAATCAGTTTGCAAATAGCTATTTGGCAAATTAGATATTCATGTGATAATGAAACACAGCCTTTTATGGAAGATGTTTATCACAGCTGTCAAAATTCTTAAAGACTGTGAGAGAATCTTGAAGCTAGAACAGATCATTCTAATTTTGTTGGCGGTAAAACAGTCTTTGCCTTTGCTTCCGTCTTTCCAACATTTCACATTCACTGGGCTTCATTTGCAGCAAACAGTCAAGGCTGTAAAACAATACACTGGATGTGCAAGAACTAGAACTTAGCGAGATTTTGAAATTCACCCATTTTTATTTCAGTGTTTCTTCTCACTTCGGATCAACCACTAGCTTCCTCTTTTGTAAGATAATTTTGTAAATATCTCTTTATGATGGTAAAGTGAAGCAGGTCTGTAAGAGGCTTAATTTATTATGCACAGATAAAAGCTTCAATGTAATGCACTCATTCGAATATTTTAAAATTTTAAGTAATTTATAATATAATTACATAGGGAATATAAATGCCCAGGTTTGTCTAAAGCAGAAACAGCAAAAAACCCTAAAATATGTGCATGTGAGCATTAGGTGCCCATGGATGGGACAACTTCCCACAGCCTAAGGCTCGTGTGCCCCATTTATAGCTCTAATACTGCGACTGGCTGCAGGTGACACATAACAAATGCTTGCTTGAACAGAATGACAGCATAGGCTTCTTTCAATTTAGTTAGTATAAATATGTAACTGTGTAAAATTCTTCATATTTACATATAGAAGAAGTTGAATTCTAGAATATCTCATTTACACAAATGCCTGGGAATACATGTTAGCCCCACAGAGAATGTACAATGTATTTTCTGTATGAGTGGCTCTCTGTCATGTTGTAGTATATCGCCCCATAAAGGCCTGTTGTGTTCTCTAATTATAACCACAACCAATGTCTCCATTAGTCATCATGAACAGCCCCCGCAGACTAGACTACATCCACTAAAAACCATGTTTTAGACCAGTATACTGATTTACATATAAGGAAAATCTTTTACATGGCCAAGGTCAGACCTCAAAACCCAACTGACTAACTGATTTACTCACTGCACTGTTGTTTACCCTGATACTGCAGACAGAGACATAAGATCAAGCCCTCCCCAGTGCCACTGTTCTTAAGTCAGTCTTCAGCTTCCCACTGCCAAGGCACAGCTCCTGGGTCTCTCAGATTTGCCATTCTGATTTCACTCAGACATGGTGCATTCCTCTGCTCTCTGCATTCCAGCCGTGTGCTACTCTCTTCTGCAGGGCCAAGGCACAGCTCTCTCATTGCTGCACTAGCAGCCTCGTTCCTGCCTCCTGCTGCTTTTCAGTAACTCCTGTTCTCCTTCCAATCTCACCTGAATGATGACTTCTTGAAAAAAAATTTTCCACGTTTCACAGGACCACTAAGGTCAATATTGCCCTCACACCGTCCACCGTGGCTGTCAGTTTACACAGACACAGTCTGTGGTTTGTGTCTCTTCCCTGATGGCTTCTGGATTCTCTGAGGGAAGAACTGTAAATGTTTTCTCTTCTTAGTGCCTGAGAGGCTACATTTTCAAATACTTTGTTGGGTGCATGCACCCATGGACAGGAAATGATTGACTGAGCGAGTAGACAAACATCCCTGTGACTAACCAGACATTCCTTGGCCAAACCTCTTTTTTGAGTCAGTGAGTTTATTTGTTTGGATTCTACTTACACTCAAGCTACCTGGAGAAATTAATGATTTAATATATGACCCATTTGGCAAGAACAACATGTTAACCTTCTAGGTGTAAGGGGAAGAAAAAATTTGGCAATTTGTGAGTATGCCAAAATTGCACACTAGGGACACACTAGCTAGGGAGTGGAATCAACCTAAATGAGTTGATGGGTTTCACAAAAAAGAGAGACTTTCCTTTATCTCCAGGTGAACACATAGTGCATAAACATAAAAATTCTTTAAGCTATAACTTCTTTAAGCTATATTAATTTCTAACATTAAAACTTCTCCTGTAGGGTCTAGAGACAAGGACAAAGCAACCCCATTAAAATCAGGAAAGATATGGGTGTTCAATAATCCCACTCCTTTTCAACATAGTGTTTAAAGCAGTAGCTTAATCAGATAGAAAAGAGAAGGAAAATAAAGAGACGCAAGTGGAAAAAAGAAGTGAAATTACCCGTATTTGCAGATGCTTTGACAGCATACATAAGGGATACAAAAACATTCATCATAAAACTTCTAGAAATGGCCAAGAGCTTCAGAAAAGTGCCAGGATAAAATACCAACTTACAAAAGTCAGTTGCATTTTTGCATATAAATAAGAAACACACCTAGAGAGAGACGATTTAATTCACACTAGCCTCAGAAGATGTCTAAGAATGAACCCAGTCAGGGAGACGGATAAAAATCTTAAGTCTCTCTACAGTGAGATTGAAACAGATACTAGAAAGTGGAAAGACATGCCATATTAATGAAAATATTCAATATTAACTGATATTGTGGGAATGATCACTACACCAAAAACAATGTACAGATTTGGTGCGATCCAATAAAAATTCACATGACATTCTTCACAAAAATAGGCAGAAAACCATCCTAAATTTCATATGGAATCATAAAAGACTCTGGATAACGAAATAATCCCTTGCAAATACAAGAGGGATTGCTGTAGCCGACCGAAAGCTGTACTATAGATCAATTGTAATAAACGCAACATGGTACGGGCACAAAGATAGTTGTATAGATCAGTGGAACCAAGTTGAAGAAACAGATAAGACTGCGTGTAACTAAATCCATCTGACATTTGTCAGAGATACCAAAGATGTACGCTGGGGGACAGTCTTGTCAACAAATGGTGATGGGGAAACCAATGTCCACTTGTAGGGGAATAACACTAGATCTGTAGGCGTCAGCTTGAACAAAAAATTAACTCCAAGTCGATTAAAGACATAAACATGAAACAGCAAAATGAATAGAAGAGAACATAGGGAGTCCTACAGGACTACAGGAAAGGACTATCCAAAAAAGGACCCCATTTCCCCACAGGAATTGAGGCCAACCGTTGATGAGGGGGATATCGCAGCAGTAAAAAGCTTCTGCACAGCTACAGAAGCAAATGAGTGAAGAGAATTTACAGACAATTGAGAGAATCTTTGTAAATATATCTGACAGAGGATTAATATCCAGGATAGTATAAATATCTCAAAAACAAAAAAGTCCTAATAAAAGACACATTAAAAATGTGCCTATGCCAGTGGAAGGGAAACCTTTGCTCCTGCTAAGACTGAACCCCCAGTGATTGTTGGGGGGGACTGAACGTGATTGTTGGGGGAGGATGGGGGAGGATGGGAGGGAACACCATATAGAAGGCGAGGGGAGGGGTTAGGGGATGTTGGCCTGGAAACCAGGAAAGAGAATAACAATCGAAATGTAAATAAGAAATACTCAAGTTAATAAAGAAAAAAAAATGTGCCTATGGCTCAAACAGAGAATTCCCAAAAGATGAAATAAAGTTGCTAAAAAGTAGAAAAAAAAAAAAAAAAAAAAAAAGGAAAGGAAGCAAGTAAGATAAAGAAAGAGGAAAGAAAAAGGCTATCTTCTCTAGCAATTTGGAGAATGCAAATCAAAACAACTTTGTTATTTTATCTTATATCAACCAGAATGACAGAGCTCAACCAAACTACCCCCAATGTTGGAGAAGAGGCCAAGTAAATAGAAACCTTATTCATTGTTTAGATTGCAAAGTGTTGCAGCCACTTTGGAGATCAGTATGGAGAACCCTCTAAAGATCTAAAAATAAGTCTACCCTATGACCCAGATGTACCCAAAGGACTCAACAACCTATTCCACAGATGCTTCTCTGCCATGCTTATTGCTGCTCTGTTGACAGTAGCTAGGGAGTGGAATCAACCTAAATGATTGATGAATGACCTACAGTTGATCAACAGATAATGAAAATGTGGTTCATATGCACTATGGAATAATATTTAGCTGGATTGAGAAATGAAATTCTAAAATCTGCTGATAAATGGATAGAGCCCAACACGAGCAAACTAAGTGAGGTAACTTGACTAAAACGACGGATGTCGTGTGTTTTCTCTCATCTGTGCTTCCAACTTCTAAGTGTCCAGATGTAAGTATATGTATATAACCTGGGGTAATGGCAGGAACCGGAAAAGTAAAAGGAAGCCATAGTGGGGAGAGAGAGAGAGAGGAGAAAGAGGAATCACAGGATACAAATTAAAGTAGAAAATGGAGATGTGCAGGTGAAGCATACCCAACTGTGATACATCACAATGGCCAGCACAGCATGATAAAGCCTAAGGGGGCAATGGTGCCATGCACACTTGGTAACCAATAGCTCTTTAATTGTAAAGACCTGTTTAACACTAGAGAACTCATGCCATGTCCTGATAACATACCTAACTGCCTGGGGCTAAAGAATTCTCGGATACTATAAAAACACCTGAAAATAGCAGTTTACTAAATTAGCATAGTCCCCAGCTACATTTTAAGTGCTTATTCTTATGCATCCAGAAGAGTGTAGTTCTCACCCCTCATCAAAGACACTTCTCTTTCAAGAGACAGACTTCATTATAGAAAACCACAATCAAACTGTAAGATTGTGGTGCCTAGTCACAATTGATACGTCTAAAACACAACTCCAGAACCCACGGCCCAAGCAACATTGAGGAATAGGAGGCAGAGAGATTATAAGAGTGAGAGGAATATAAAGTTTGTTGTGAGGTCGTATCTCTTAGAAAGTCAGAGAAGTCACACCATGCAGTCTTGTCATTTTGGTTACTGAAACAAGACCAGCACAAGTAGACATGCTAAGGTGGAAGGAGGAAACTTATGGGGCCTCATTCATAGACAAAGAACTACAGATAAGTAAGAATGCTGAAAGGGGAATATAGTCTTCTCAGGGTAGAGACCCCTCCCCAATTGGTTATCCAATACGAAATGGTTAGCTCCGAAACAATATGCACGCAAAACATTATATGGACTGAAATTACTCTATTTATATATTTAGGTATATCAACAATTAAAGCAAAAGTAAGTCATAAATTTGAGAGAGAGAGAGAGAGAGAGAGAGAGAGAGAGAGAGAGAGAGAGAGAGGAAGGAGGGCACATGAGTGGGATTAGAAAGAGGAAAGGAAAGGGAGAAATTTATATAATTATATTATAATTTTGAACATTAAAATTATTATAAATAATTATATGTGATTCTATAACATAAGAAGAGAGGAGGTTTGATTCAAGGAGAGATATGAACATGAATCTGTCTATCTTGGGTGAACTACCATTAGTCTGTCACACCTTCTGTTAAGGCTGCATGCATGGTAGTGTGTGTATGTGTAAGTAGGGTACACACATGTAGATAGCGAACTGATATTTTTGAGACTCTTTTTATTTTTTATTTTTTTATTTTTTCAGAGCTGGGGACCGAACCCAGGGCTTTGCGCTTGCTAGGCAAGCGCTCTACCACTGAGCCAAATCCCCAACCCCTTGAGATTCTTTTTAAACCTTTATGCCACATCAAGATATTGAATGCTTCCTATTTCTGTCACATAGGTTCCCATTGAATGCCATCCTTCCCAAGGCCATCTTCTTCCTTATGAACTTTCAGCACATTTTTTTCTTATCTATTCTGTCACCGTATTTTTATACAAGTTATAAAAGACCCCTCTGTGTTCTTTCCAGCTGTTTGCCTAAATCATTTGTCTTTGTCATTTCAATAGCCCTTAGCCAAAGTACAACATCCCGCCTTGATGATCAATCACTGACCAGGCTGTTTTTCTTGCTATACTGTGAACTAAATAACGAGGACAAATGTCAATACCACTTGTTCATCCTTGAAATGAACAGAACAAAACAGTGTTAAGGAGAGTAGGTAGCATTTATAAGTTACACACTACTTACAGCATTCATAAATATATACTACCAAGCTATCTGTTAAGTATTTTGTATGCGTTTCTTTAAACTCATAATACCTCCAGTGTCCAGGGCACAATTAGGAAAGATACTTCAAAATATTTCTGTTCTTCAGAGTAAAACACAAGAAAGACTTTGTTTTCTCTGGAGAATCTAGTTATCTCTCTAGGTGTATGATGTCAACAGCCAAGAGATATATATCCAAGACATAACTGGGGGCCCTAATGTACCTAACTCAAGAAAACAGTTTTGTTTAAATAGGTCAATCAAACTACAAATCGATAAATAAATTTTAGAGCTAAACTCTACCACAGATCAACTAGATTTAATATATATCTACAGAATACTCTATCTAATTAGGTCTAGTACACAGTCCTCTTCCCAACCCCTGAAACTTCTATAAAAATCTATTATATTTATAGGCCACAAATAAGCTTTAGAAAGCTTAACAAATACAATAAAATCAAAATATTTCTGTGTAGGAAAACTAGAAACCAACAGTAGACAAAAACAAACATATGGAGAAGTAACAATACACTTCTGACTGAGTAGAAAATCATTGAAAAAGCACAGGAGGAATTTGAAGTTTCTTAGACTCAAAAGGAAAATGGCAATATAGCTTATCAAATTTCTGGCAGCTAAGACAGTTCTAAGACAAAAGGGTATAGTTATTAATATTAGAGGAAAATAATCAGATATGCCTCAAGTAAATAATGATGCATCTCGGGGTCTTGAAAAAAGAACAAGAAAAACGTAAATGCAACAGACAGCAAGACGCAGTAAAAATCAGGGCAGAGGGTAATGAAATAGAAAATAAAATAATAATATAAAGACTCAATCACACAAATGGCTATTCATTCGCAAAAATAAACAAGACGGTCAGTCAATCCTCATATAAACTAAGAAAAAAGAAATGGAGGATACAAATTAATAAAATTAGTGATGATTGCAGGGAATGTTACAAAGAATCCCAGTGAAATCTAGAGATTCCTTAGGTAATACTTTGACAAAAAAAGGAAACATTTCTAAACAAGTCCTACCTACCCAAATTAAATCAAGATATAAGCAGCTCCAAACAGACCCATAGCAAGCAAGAAGATTGAAGCAGCAATAAAACTCCCCAAAAGGAAAAGCCTAGGACTGGGAGGATTTACTGCTGAATTCTATCAAATCTTCGAGTAAACACCCACACTGGCATTTCTTAAACTATTCTACAAAATAGAAATGAAAAATAAAATACCAGCAAACTTATTCTACAATGTCTGTATTACCTTGATAGTCAAACCAAATAAAAACACAACTGAAACTCAACTGTGGACTTGGTTGTCTGATAAGCACAGATGCAAAATTTTTCAATAAAATATTTGCAAACCCAGTTCAAGAACATGTGAAAAGAATCATACATACTTACCAGGCTGATTTCATTCCATTGGTACAAGGCTGGTTGAATGTACACGAATCAATGAACCTATTACAATATGTATAATAGTCTTGAAGACAGAAATTACATGATCATTTGAACTGATAAAAGGCATTTGAAAAGGTTCCGCATACCATCATCATAAAAGTCATAACGAAGCTACACATAGAAGAAATGTATCTTAATATATTAAAGGTGGTACATGCTAGGATTATAGTCAACATTATACTACCTGGAGAAAACCTGAAGGCATTTTTTTCCTATAATCTGAAGTTAAACAAGAGTCTCCATTTTCTCTATTCTTATTCAATATAGTGCTTAAATTTTGAGCTATAAATAAATAAAGAATAAAGAATATACAAATAGAAAAGAAACTAAATTGTCATTATTTGCAAATTATGTGAACTCAAACAATTCAAAAGACTCCACCTGAAAACTCATAGTTCTGATAAATACTTTTAGCACAGTACAGTATAATACAAAGTCAGCTTACAGAAATAAGTATTCTGTATACTGATAATGAACTTATGGAGAAACGGCAGGCAACACTAATTACAAGGTCTAATCAAGACCATGAAAGACTTCTCAGTGAAATTGTACAAGAGTCTAGAAGATGAAAAATTTTCTCAAGGTCACGGATTGGCAGAATTAATGTAAAAATGTCAATATTACCAAATGCCAAATTAAGTATAGGTTCACATTACCAAAAGAGTCTAGAAATATAATATAATCTCCATAAGACTGCAAGAAAAAGCAGTCCTGAAATCCCAGACACTAGGCAGAAACATGATTGTAAATTGTATTAAATGTGTGTAGTAACATCAATAGCACTGCATTCTAAACAAAAACAGACGTGTAGGTCCAGCAGAATGGAATAGAGGATTTATAAATAAACTCACATAGCTTTTACCATGTAATTTTGACAAAGGTGTTGTGGTGACTAATCTTTACTATCAACTTAACTGAATTTGGAATCACCATGGAGTCACAATGCTGTATGCTGAGGTGTGAAGCCCACCCTGAATGTGGATGGCACTGTTCCATGGGCTGAGTTTCTAGGCTAAACAGAAAGGGAAAGCCAGGCTGAGTGCCAGCATTCATTTTTCTCTGATTCTTGACTGTAGGAGACAGTGCGACCAGCTCCCTTACTTGTTTGTCATGACATCCCCATTGTGATAGACTGTGTCCTCAAACTGTATCCAAAAACAAACCCTTAAGTTGTGTTGTCAACTATTTCGTCACAGCACTAAGAAAAGTTTGTCAAGAACACATTGGAGAAAAACTCTCTTAAACAAAGGATGCTGGGAAACCTGGATGCTTCCATGTAGACGAATAAAAGTAGATCTAGGCCTCCCATTCTGCACTAAGGTAATTCAAAATGAATTAAAGACCTCAGTATAAACCCTGAAACTTTGAAGGGGCTAAAGGAAAACATTTAGCAATCTAGGCAGAGGCAAGGTCTTTGTGCAAAAGTCTTGATCATAGGAATTTGTCTGAAGAATCATCAGATAAAGTTGCAAGAGACTAAAAAGCTTCTGGACAGCAAAAAAACATAACATAACATAATAACATATATAACATAACATAGCATAACATATATAACATGACATACATAACATATGTAACATACATAACATACATAACATAACATACATAATATAACATAACATACATAACATACATAACATACATAACATAACATACATAGCATAACATACATAGCATAACATACATAACATAACATAACACAGCAGCAGCAGCAGAACGACACAGAGTATGAATAAAATCTTTACCATCACACAGAGGATCTGTATCTAAAACATGTAAAGAACTGCACAAAAAAAATGGTTTCCATAATTTCAGGAACATGATTTATGCATTTGCAAAACAAAATACCACAGAGGAATACATGGAATTTAAATGTTAATTTCCTTTTACTTACATTAATGAAAAATCAGTTGGTGCCTCACCAAAGAGAACATATTCTCAGTAGATGAAACACAGGCAGCTTATTGTAAGAGGTGTTAACCCTACTGAAGTCACTGTTCCCTAATATTTTTATTTTTCTCTGCTTCAGTAAAGTTTTTATTGTAAAAATGATGGGCGACCCTTATGATATTGTGGTCAATTTGCAGTTAACACCACACGCGGTAGCCTTTGTGAAAATTAAACATCAAAATAACTGCCAGCCAATCAATGGTATGGTGAGCTGACATTCTTAAAAGAAGACTATACGTGACAGATAAATATTTTTTCAAAGGGCTCAACGTTCTTAGCCATCAGAAAGAATATAAATTACACCAGTCAGAATGGCAACCGCGAGGGGAGCGAAAGCGGCGAATGCAGATGAGGGTGTGGGAAAGGGGGCGCGATTATTTTCCACTGGTGGGAATACAAACTTGCAGAGTCTCTGTGGGAGTCAGTATGTATGGGTTACACAAAACAACTGGAAGTGGAACTACCATGTTATCCAGCTATGCACAGTCACAGGGACCTACCTAAGTACTTCAAGTCCCACCCCAGTGATTCTTACATGTGTGTGTTTATTCCTATATTATTCACAATAGCTAAGGAATAGAGCCAGCCTGGGTGTCCATCAACAGACAGATAAGGAAAACGTGGTGCTATAACTGGCAGTTGCTTTTATTGAGTTGTAAAGCAACTAAATGATGGCTTTAGCAAGCTCGCTCCTCCTGGATTCTATGATCTCAGCTCACTACTCTCTCCCTTCCAAACATTGCTCCAGACACAGAGGTTCCCAGGCTTCCTTAAGTTCCCAGAATGAGCCAACCACACTCTCACCTCCAGCTTTCTCAGAAGATGCTGCCCTCTCATCCTACACAGGGCAGATAAACGGACTTTTATTGAGTTGTAAAGAAAAAATGAAATCGTGACACTTGCTGGAAAAGTCAAGAGCTAGAAGTCATCATGTTAAGCAAAATAAGCCAGATTTCAAAGACAAATTCCTCATGTGTTTCCTTATATGCAGAACCTAGGTTTAGGTTTATATTATGTGATGTGAATATGTGTGAGGAGGTCATGAAAGGGGACCATGAGAGAAGAAGAGACAGAAGAGACACAGAGAGACAGAGATGGGGCACAGAGGGCCATCAGAAAGAATATAATATAGATATATATAGAATATCTATATAGAATAGAATATCTATAGATCATGAAAGCAGAAGGCGTGTTGATGGGTAGGAGGTGAAACATGAGAGCAGAGCAGTTTTACGGAGAAGGCTGGGCTCGGGGGATGGAAAAGAACAACATATGCGTGAAAACACCCTCTGTTTTATAGGCTAACTTTTAAAATTAATTAAAAATACATCTAGTCATGAGACATTGTTACAAAGCACTCCTGAAGCATATAGGACAAGAACGATACTGGAGTGATGGGTGACTTCTCAGCCAATGAGATTCTAGCTCCTGTACTGAAGGCAAGGTGACAGCTCACCAGGTAAAGATGAAAGACAGGAGTGGCTAAATGTGCATGACACCTCAATAGAGGTTATATATTTTTCTGTGGTGGAGTTGATTATGCTGCAGTGTCAAAAACAGAACTAGAGAGTTAACCAGGTCAAACTTCGGTATTTTACCAAAATAACAATGGAAAGCTATCACACGGTTTCTAGCAAAGGGGGAATTAGTATTTTATTTTTCTGTGAAAGTTTCCCAAATTTTGACTCTAGTAATATGACTTGTTGTGAAAAAGAAGTTAGAACACTACATTTTTTTATTTACATTTTAAATGTTTTTTTATCTTTATTAACTTGAGTATTTCTTATTTACATTTTGATTGTTATTCTCCTTCCTGGTTTCCTGGCCAACATCCCCCTAGCCTCCCCTCCCCTTCTATGCGGGCTTCCCCTCCCCATCTTCCCCTACCTCCCCCCATTACCGCCCTCCCCCCAACAATCACGTTCACTGGGGGTTCAGTCTTGGCAGGACCAAGGGCTTCCCCTTCCACTGGTGCCCTTACTAGGCTATTCATTGCTACTTATGAGGTTGGAGCCCAGGGTCAGTCCATGTATAGTCTTTGAGTAGTGGCTTAGCCCCTGGAAGCTCTGGTTGGTTGGCATTGTTGTTCCTATGGGGTCTCGAGCCCCTTCAAGCTCTTCCAGTCCTTTCTCTGATTCCTTCAATGGGGGTCCCGTTCTCAGTTCAGTGGTTTGCTGCTGGCATTCGCCTATGTATTTGCTGTATTCTGCCTGTGTCTCTCAGGAGAGATCTACATCCGGTTCCTGTCAGTCTGCACTTCTTTGCTTCATCCATCTTATCTAGTTTGGTGGCTGTATATGTATGGGCCACATGAGAACACTAAATTAAAGAGCGAGCTCATTCATTCATTAATTCCTTCTTTCAGTATTCCACAAACTATTGTTTTACCACTCATATGATATGTTCATGTCAGTTTTGTGGGAACTAGAAAAAAATCAACACGATAGAACAAGATACTGCTTTTGTTAACCTTATACTTACATCTGCCTCTCTCTGTCTCCTTCCGTCTCTCTGTCGTTCTCTGGTGCTCATGGGGAGGCATGCCAGGTAACTGCTACAATTATCAATACAACACATGGAGAAGGGATTGAGAGGGAGGGGGTTTATTTTAAACATGGGTGGCCGGAAACATTCCCTGTCTGCAGAGGTGGATCTGAACAGAGGCCTGAATGAAGTAAAGAGGGTGCTGATCAGATCCTAGACGGAGAGATCTGGGTGGATAGAAAGATGTGGAGCTGGGGGTGAGAGGGCAGCATCTTCTGAGAAAGCTGGGGATGAGTGTGCTTGGCTCATTCTGGGAACTTAAGCCTGGGAACCCCTATGTCTCAAGCAATGTATGGAAGAAAGAGAGTAGTGAGTTGAGATCATAGAATCCTTAGATCCTCATTTAGGTCATGGCAAGGGCTTTGGATGTGGCTCTCCAGGGAATGACGGGTCATGTCAAGGGTGGCAAATACAGAAGTGGTATGTCCCACTTTTAACATTTTGCAAAGTTCAAGGATGACCTCCCTGTGTGTAGAAAGTAGTGGGAGCAGAATCACCAGTTTGAGAGCGTCAGAGAACATGCAACCATGAAGCTGGGTGCTACTGAACAGAAGCTGATAAAGGGCCACACGTGAGGTGACATCTAGAAGACAGAGTTCAAGGAATTTGCTAGCATGTGTGAGCATTAGAGAAGGAGACCTATAAAGAATTATCCCACATCATTGCCCGATCAATAGGAAAGGTGGTTTGCCATGTAGTAGGATGAAAAGCAGACTAGGGCAAGACAAGCAAGAGGTAAACTGAGGCCACATTAGAATCTCAGCCAACTGATGGACTGCAGACCAAATGAGTAAGAGGACAGATGTTTATGACTATCTAGATAGAGACAAAAGAAAGACCTCTCTGGGGGTTGACAGGAAGTTGGAGAGAAGCGAGAGGCTGAGGAGATACTCAAGTAGATAATAAGGAAGAGAGAACGAGATGTGACGCTTTGTCTCTGGCTCAACCAATGGGAAGGTGCTGCTCAGGTAGAATGAATGATGCAGCCCAAACATACATACATACATACATACATACATACATACATACATACATACATACATACATACATACCTACAATCAGTGGCTCCCCTGATCTTCTTGCTCCTACACAATATTCTTTGATGTTTTTATTTATATTTTAGTATTTTGAGATGTGGTCTTCCTTATGTAGCCCTAGCTGGCCTAGAACTTACTTTGTTGCCTAAGCTGGCTTCAAACTTAAGCGGGTCTTTCTGTCCCAGCCTCCCAAGTTCTGAGACACATGTGTGCCACCACACCTGTTATCAGTATTCTTCTGTTGATCAAATTTATCTCTGGTTCCTAAAGATCAAAGGCCATCAAACCTTTCTGTGTAAGCAGTTGTAGAGTAAGTTACAGTTTAGCTAGTCTTAAATAATCACTGGACTCTGTCTGTGTCCTATGAAAGTCACCATAAAAATCCATAAAACCAGGAAGGGTGATGTTTGTGTTCTAGTGAAAGCTGTATTTACAAAAATGCAGTGGGCCGAGCTTGGCCACTGCTATTGCTTGGCTGTGCCAACAGCAGAGTAGCTTTAAGCAAGGGTGTTATTTTGTTTTGCTTTCTCTTCTTTTCAGTAGACAGGGAGCAGGTCATTAGCAGAGTCTGGGGAAATCTTCTCTCAGTTGAGTGCTTCTTGAAGTAAATGATTGACCATAAGCGAAAGGCCACATACAGTTCCCATTCTCCTCAATCCCACACCAACATTCTAACAGACAAGGTAATCCTTTCGAAGAAACCATCAGCCAAAAGCTGAAGAAATACCATACGTTTAGCACAAATGAAGATATTTCTCTACAGAGTAGGCATTTCCCCCCAACAGTTGTGGGTAAAGACGTATTGGCAAATAAGTCAGAGATTCTATATGGAATCCACAAGTAAATATAAATGTATCCCTAAGTAAATATAAATGTATCTCTAAGTAAATATAATTGTATCCCTGCAACTATTCACTTTCTACTTTGTGAGAATGAAATTTCTTAAAGCAATTTCTTAAAGGGGTGGAGCCTCTTTTATGGTTTAATTTATGGACACAATCATTATTCATTTAATTTCCCAAGGGAATGGATCTATGACAGTTAACACACTGCAGTTGGAGACGATCTGCCCTCGTGTATCGTTACCGTGTCAAATCTGATCCGGCTTTGCTTAACAAACTCATGCATGACTCAGAGAACAGAGCCTTTGATCTTGATATCCTTTGTATTTCTTCCTTTTTTTTTTTTTTTTTTTGTAATCTTTAACTCTGAAATGCTGTGCACAGACAGAACCTCTTTGAACTTGGAAGCTCTCTCATGCCCGGGATGTATGATCTTTGGTTTCAAAAGCTCTATTAGGAGTTTTCAGGAGAATGGTAGTTCCAGTTCAGAATTACCTGTCACCACATGAGTACCAGCTACCATACTTCTCTTCAAAATCAGTGAGAATTATTTTAACACTGTAAAGGAATTCCATTATATATAATTTCTATCTTGTAGGACTTACTCTCTTTTCCCCTACCATTTTATAGATCCAGCATGGTTTTTTCTTCGTTTTTTGTTTTTGTTTTTTTCCTGGCTAAGAAGCATCGTAAGCTGTCACCATCAGCCTATTGTTCCTAAGCTCCTAGACCAAAGCTAAACTTCAGCATGTCTTTTCTTTAAAGGAAAATTTACTCAGTTCCAAATTAGCATACTTCCAAGTTAGTGGGAGAGCACTGAATTTACAATCGGAGTACATGGGCTTAAATTCCAGCTCCGCCATTTGACAGATGTAGAATATTGTCTCAGAACCAGGTGGCCGCATAGTGATATCAGATGGCATAAGTGTGAAGATGGAATAAGCCAGCATAAAAGAAGAAGAAGAAAAAAGAACCTTCCCTTGGTGCATTGTCGCCCATATGGAACCATGCAGGAGACCGTCATGAAGATCTACCCACTTCCAAGCGAAGCTCTCAGTGAGAAGAAAAGCACTGGGAGAGGGTGACAGGACATGGATTCAGAGTTGGCACCTTCCCAAGTACTCAAGTCATGGTCCTCGGAGTTTGTTTCACAAACCGGTGGCATCGGCATCACCTGGGAACTGGTTAGAACTGGCCTCTAGCCCAGAAGCGTTGAACTGGAAACTGTATGGGTGCGCCCAGCAATGTGAGTTTTAATCAAGACCTCTGGGTGATTGCTGCTGAGGCAGAAGTGGCACTACCGTGATGCCTCCCACTAGGAAACAGTCCTACACACACAATATTACTTATTCTTTCATTTTCAAATAGCACCTGAGGAAAATCAGTCTATTGAAAAATTAACTAAGAGATCTCAACATTTACTGAAACAACAAAGTAACATAAGGCGTAAGAAATAATCTCTCTTCCAGAAAATAATTATTAATTTGAAAATAGAGAGTTCCTAGTGACAGTAACTTATCTAGAATGTGGAAATAAACCAAGACTTAAGAAAGGAGCACACACAGAGACTCATCATTCTGAGGGTGTATAGCAAGAGGGCCAGCCCTCCATGCCTTGCATTTAGCCAAGACTCAAACACAAGCCCAGGAACAGAGAAGCCCTGAATTTGTGCACAGCCTTCAGAAGCACCCTGTGTGGTGACTGCAGGTGAAGGAGAGCAGGAGATGCATTTACAGGAAGCATGGTATCCTCAGTAATTGGTTTGGGAACCTAACTGTCTTTGTATGGTTGGTCTTGTGTGGTTAGTAAGTAGAAGGAGAAAATAGGGAAGAGGAGAGTTGGATAAGTCTTATGCATTCAGGTGTGGATTCTGCAGATTTTCAGCTAGAATTATACTGTTATATGTAGTCTGATCACTGTAGGCCTCAGGGAAAAGATTCATTTATGTAACGGAAATAGAATACACTCTTAAAAGTTATAGTTACATTTTCACTTAAGTTATTAGTTAACAATTACCACCTTTTTACAGTCTACTACTACTTTAATTAAAATGGTGTTCTTAAAACTAATTTACATGAGAAGTATTTCCAACACAAATATGAATAACTCTCTCCTATGTGTAGTCCAGTGGTCATAGATTTATCAATGGGGAATGCTAAAGAATATGCATTACATAATTATAAAAACAATATATTCTTTCAAAGCAAAGATTCAGAGGACAAAGTTAAACAGGTATATGTAGGTGTCTTTGGCTACTCTGTGGTCCTTCTTTCTTCTACCCTCCTCCACCCTTTTTCTTTCATATTTTCAAACCCCTAACACCACATAAGAGAGAAAAAAGGGATAGACAGGAAAGGGAAGAGATCAGGAATAAAGTCAGGAGTCAGAAAGGGGGTGACATTATCATTAGACGACTTCCTGCTGATTAGAGGTATTGAGTTCCTTGGGACAAATTTGATCTTCACCGTCAGGATAACTAATTTCTTCTCGTTTCTTCTTTACACACAACTTAATAAATTATGACCAACAACAACCAACAACCAACCAACAGCTCGCCATGTGTCTTGGGGACCCTATTCTTTATATATCCTCTGAAAAGTCCCCCATATTCCAAAATGTCACACAATCACACAATACAGCTAGCAAAATCATGCTCCTGCTGGAGCATGAGGCAAATCACAGTCAGTTGCTGTGGACAATCTGAAATAGCCCCATATCCCACACCACAGATTAAAACAAAAGCATCTTCTTTAATATTTCTCTGTTTTTTAAAGATCCCAAATTTCCCACATTGTCACTACAGATATGGGTTATATTTTGAAAGCAACTGAAATAAGTACAAAAGGGATTGTGTTTTGAAGCCAACCAACTCCATAGAAGCAAAGGCAAGAGGAGAATTTTTTTTTTTTTTTTGTTGAGGGGTGAGAGCTACATTTGCCTGTAGACAAAAGGATAGATATTAAGAATGCAACTGGGAATTTTCCTGAATTGGAGACAGTAGCAGTAATGGCAGCACGAACAATGGATATATGCCTAGGCTCGCGATACTGGGCGTGATTTCCTTCCTATTGAAGGGGGCCTTAAAATTGGACAGCTGTTGGTTACCTCTAAGGTATGTGCCAATATTGAACCTTTGGGACTATCTTTTTCCCATTCTGTAGGCTGTCCAAAAGCTTTCTAATTTCATGAGGCTGTTTGTCAACTGCTATTATTTCATTCAGAGTCAGCGTTCTGCTCAGAATGTCTAATGCCTACATCTCGAACTGTTGGCCCTAACTTGTCCTCTGACATCTTCAGTGATATGGGTTCGACACTAAGGTCTTTAAAACATTTGGCAATAATTTTTATAGATCGTGAAGACAGGACCCAGTTTCATTTTCTAGGTATAGACGTCAGTCTTCCCAGCACTATTTGTTGAGGTGGCTATCTCTTTTTCCCAAGTGCATTTTGTCGTCTTTGCCAGAAATTAATAGGCATAAGTGCACGGATTCATACCTGTGTCCTTCATTCTTCCTTACGTTGTGCCACTACCAGGCTGTTTTAATTGCCATGAATCCATGTTTCAGCTTAAAATCCTCTATAGTGATAGCGCCAGTATTCTTTCTACTCCTGGTTATTTTGGCTATTTCAGTATTACAAAAACTAGAGCAAAGTATTTCACTCAGCAACAGTGATGCATTTTATAACTGTCACACCCAGTGGAAACAAAGGCAATTAATTTGTCAACACTTTCAATCTCCTTGGGATGTCACTCTTTGAGATTCAAGGGTAATATAGTCAGTAGTCCCAAGACTTCTCAAAATTTATTTTACAGATACAATCTTCACACTACATTATCATTGTTTGGCTAGCTAAAATTCCTGTTTAAAGGACAAAGTATGCTGTTTAACGTTCAGTGAAAAACTAGCTCATTCTGTTGGTGAAACTTCCCATGACATTCTGTATTTGGTTGATGGAATTTTCCATTTCTAGTATTTCAGGTTTTGTCCCCAGGATCTCTGTTGCTATCCATCTCTGTCCCAACTCTCTTTGACTCCATTTTTATTTTCTGCTGTCTTAGTTGTGTGCTAAAACAACAGAGTTTTGCTGGCATCTTTCCTTGCTTTGCTGCAGTTACATGCTAGCTTTGCCTTTTCGCTCTCCCTCTCTTCTTTTCTCTTTAAAGTGTCTATTACTGAGAGTGTGGCACTTGTTTTCTGAGGCTTAAATATGGCTGTCTGGTCACCCTACTTCCCCTGGAGTTCCCTAGAGCACACATAATGGACTCTGCATTTTCCCTGTTCTGCTTTTGTTTCTTACTTGATTTGCCAGAGGAGTAGAGATCTTTGGCCATCACCTACCTGTTGATCCAGCTTCCTTGAGTTCATGACTGGGTGTTCTCCACCATCTCCTAGTTTTACATTTTTTGGTTGACTGTTGATTGGTAAAAGAAAAAAGTGCTGTTTTCTTCATCTTTATGTGAGTGCACCAAGATTGTGAGGTGGGGGGAGATGAAGAAAAAAGCTGAATAGGAGCATTTGAGCTGCCCAGGACTCTCCGTGAGTGCACACTGTGTATCTTCAAAGATGTTTCCTCTGTACATGGCAATCCTAATGTGTTAGCAGCCTCTTCCTCTGGCAAAGACTTTTGTTCAATGATAAAATTCTATGTCAATATAACATTATTAAATGGTCAATTTGTAAATACATAAAAGAATGGCTGTTATGTTGCCTGAGCCATTCTCAGTTTTACCCCATAGTTATTGTACTCTGCTTTTCTCTATTCCTTCAGACACATTCTCTACAGATAGTTTTTCTGAAGGCTAGCCTGGTTTTCAGTGTTTTGATGCATCAACCTACCGATACCTGGGGCTCTCTTAGACTATCTGATCATTTTCCTTTAGCCATCTTTTTGTTTGACTGTCATCCAAAGCTGCCTCTTCTGTGACCACTGTCCCCACTCCCCACCTGTCCATTTACTTCTCCATCCATCATCCATCCATCATCCATCCATTATCCATCCATCATCCATCCATCATTCATCCATTATCCATCCATCATCCATCCATCATTCATCCATCATACATCTATCATCCATTCATCATCCCATTGGCACTGAGATCTTCTTCTGCTCTTTTCCTTTCCACCCATGCCCACAGCAGCACAAACTGCCAAGACACTTATTTTCTATCTTTCTTCTACGATGCCTCCGCAATGCTTCCTACTTTCTTCATATCTTCAGCTAGTACCCTCTTTACATCATGTTTAGGTCCAGATTCTGGCCCTCTTCTTGCATGTTTACATTTCTTCCCAAGGCAAATACCATGTGTGTTTCCTGTGTGACTATCCCTTCCCAGTTGTAGCTACAAGCACAACCTAGCTGCCTATTGAACATGCAAACTTGCAGTTCGTACAGGTATTTCACACCTTATTTTTCCATCTAATAAAATTATAGCACCTTTCTATGTATGCAAATTAGAAATATGGATTTGATTCTACTTCTCACCACCACCCATGGCATTATTTTTTCCATATTGGATATTAAATAACATATATGTGCATGCTACCCCTTTTGTGGTAAGCACTGTCTTCTTTGAGTCTACCAATTTTTTAAACATTTTTTCTTATTATTGGAATTATAAAATAGTTCCAGCATTTCCCCCTTCCCTCCCTTCCCTCCAAACCTTTCCATATACCTATAGTGGTGTGAATATGCTTAGCCCAGGGAGTGGTACTATTAGGAGGTGTGGCCCTGTTAGAATAGGTGTGGCCTGTTGGAGGAAGTGTGTCACTGTGGAGGTGAGCTTTTAGACTATATCTATATCCCCCTAGATGCCTGGGAGTCAATTTTCTCCCATTTGCTTCAGAACAAGATGTAGAACTCTCAGCTCCTCCAGTACCATTCCTGCCTGGATGCTACCATGCTTCCTGCCTTGATGATAATGGACTGAAGTTCTGAAGCTATAATCCAGCTCCAATTAAATGTTGTCCTTTATAGAAATTGCCTTGGTGATGATGTCTCTTCACAGCAACAGAAAGCCTAACTAAGACAATACCCCTCCCCACTCTTTTTCAAATTCATAACCTCTTCTTTCATTCATTGTCATTGTGCACATATACATAATATACACATATATTCCTAAATATAATCTTCTCAGTTTATATATTGTTATTTGTATGCATGCTTTTTGGCTGACCATTTGGCACCAAACAACCAGTTTGCTTTCTATGGGAAGATAGCCACTCCTGCCTCAAATGAGCCAGCCTCTCCTCTCCTATCCTCATAATGCCAATTCTACTTCAAGCACTGTGACTCTTCAAGACTCACCTGATAGCTCTTCTGATTTGTTTTCACATTCATTCCCAAATGACATTGTTCTGCTCCTACACTTCTGCTTCATCCAGTAGGACATTAGCTTCTCACCCGGGAAGACTGGCCCTCAGAGTCTACTCCTCGGTACTTTTGTGTGCTCATTTCAGGTGCTTGACTCTCTTGAGAAAGAACCCAAAAGGTTTTCATGTCTCAGGGCATTTGTTCATAAGCCTCACTCCTCTATTTCCTCTATATCTGAATCCTCTGCAAAGGTCACCTGAATGTCATCTGTAGAGTTCCTGGCCTACCTAACATTTTCCTCTCATTTAATCACTCTATACTATACCTTCATGTTTATGCTCTTTAGAGTTTTGTAATTCAGAAGTCTGGGGAGATGACTCACAAGGATCTAAATCTAATCCCCAGCATGTGCATTAAAATGCCAGGCACCTGTAATCTCAGCACGGGTGAAGGAGATACAGGAGGATAATTCGGCTTTGTAGCATACTACAATCACTGAACTGGTAAGCTTCAGGGTTAGCAAGAGAACACGTTTCAAAGCACAAGGTAGAAAGGTGATTGAGGACAGCATCTGAGGTCAACCTCTGGCTTCTGTGTGCCTGCACACCCATGTGTACCTTCATCCTTCCTCCACAAAATAGAAGAGGGTTGAGAAGAGCATCTATGTCACACAAGGTTAAAAAGCCAAAAGCCTTTGTTTCACCTGAGATTTATACAAACAGAATCTGTATTTGGAAAAGAAAACTCAGTGAATTGCAAGCATCAAAGTGAGAGAACAATTTTGAAATAGTGAGCATAGCTGCATTTGTTCTGTGAATGTCTACTTCTGTCTTCTCTGTTCCCATCATAGCATGAAGTCTTTGAGGACTTTGTCAATGTCCAGCACAACAATTAGCATGTAGTTGCCCCTCCGTGTGTACTTGGTGGATGTTAAGACATTTGCTCTAACTTTTGAGCCTCAGAGGAAATAAGTGAATGACTTACAGTCGCATGGTGTAGTATTAGTAGAGCCAGTGTGGAAGCAAATGCCATCTGTGGCATAATCTATACCTTATGCTATTACATGCACAGGCTTCTGCTAGTTGTGACAATTATTTGTATTAATGTTGTCCTTTGATATTTGATTTTATTTGAACTAACCTGTATAGAGAACTCAGGTTTAGTCTTTCTATTTTCTTTTACTAGGAATGGAGAGTATGTTAAATCTGGCCAGCAAGTTTATAGAATTTCTTTGTAAATGAGTCAAAAGGTCATGGAAAAAGAAATGAAAAAAATTTCTCATAGGAAAAGTTGTCGAAGAACCCATTTAGCATAGATGGCAGCTCTGTGGCAAAAACTGTCTAATTGCTCTTGACAGTGTTCCCAGAGGATGTCAGAGGCAACCCAAGGATCTAACATGGATTTTGAAAGAATAGCTCCTAGTTTATTTTACTTATTGTTACTTGAATTTATATTTATTTTGCCTAATTATAAAAGTTCTCTCTATGGTTAAATTGAGTTTATCACATATAATTTGAAATTTAGCCTCTTCCAGCTCCTAATTGATGTGCACAAATGAACCATGACGTTGAACCTCTGCCCCACATTCTTTAAACACACGTTTTTTATTCTTTGCAGCCAGAGGTATCCATCACAAGCACTTCAGAGCTTCCTATGTTTTCTCTTCCTAAAAGAAAATCAGCAAAGGGAAAGTGGTTCTAATGGGGGAACATGAACTATGTAGAGAATCCACCTGCTAAGGGTATATTCTCTCATCCATTGTAGGTAAGAAAGTAGCCTAAAATACCCAGCACAACTGGCCACTAACATAGAAATCTTATACAGAAGCATCTTGATGAATACTCATCCATGTATTATTTTTGTATTATAATAAAACAGATAATTGACCAGTAATATGTTAAATAATGACTATAATCAAACATTTCAGTGATAAGTACATCCATAATCATGTGAAACTATCTTCATCAATATCATTTCCAGAATGTTTCCAGCAACCCAAAGAATAACTCTTATCTACTAAGTAATAATTCTAACTTCCCTGCAACCCCAGGCCTGAGGAGTTATTAATTTACTTTATTGTAATTTTTTATAGTCTGTAGTTCTAATAGAAGCAGAATCATGTACTTGCTCCTTTATTTCTGGTGCATTTCACCCAACATTATATCTTCAGAATATATCAATATTGAAGCATGTGTAATTCCTTCATGACTTTTATGGAAGCATAATATTCCTATATATATATATATATGTGTGTGTGTGTGTGTGTGTGTGTGTGTGTGTGTGTTTACATATCTATTACATTCTGATTTTTTTTCTGTCTGTTCATGGGTATAAGCCACTAGATTATATCTACTGGCTTTTATCACTAATGCTGTTAAGAATGTTGGTATAAAACATCCTGTTTTTATTCCTGTTCTCAGTTCTTTGGGATACATATTTACAAATTTCTGGGTTCACGTGGTCATTCTAAGAACACACCAAGCCTTCTATAATCCCAGAAGATACAGAGATACACATAGATTGCAAATTCCTTACATTCATGATCATACTTGGTTTTGTTTATTTTGCTCTGTTTTGACTGTAGTTATTCTAACAACTGTGAATTAATCTCTCAGTAGAGCCAGGTGTTCTTAAATGGATTTTGTGTCAGAAATTCAAAGCAATTCCAGGAAGCCATTGAAGTCTCTCCTTGGCAATTAGAAGGTTCTTATCTCCTTCTTCAGTGAGACTCAACCTTGGTTACAAATTGGAATAACTTGGCACTTCAAAAGTTCTGACACTCAGACTACAGACAAGACCAATTAAGTCAGTTTTCTGGGTGGCAACACTACCAGCATCTTGTGTGTAGAGTGTGTGTGTACTTGTATACAAGCAGGTATTCGGGTGTGTTTGTATGTGTATATGTGTATGCACACATGTGTGCAAGTGCATTTGTATACATGCACATGCACATTTGTGTTCACTTAGTAAATGCTGGGCATGGTGGTATTGCCTATGACTGGAAGATGAAAACAGGTGGATTCTTTTGGTCCCCTGGCCAGCCAATGTAGCCCAAGTGACAAGCTCTAAGTTAGTGTTAGACTCAGTCTCAAAAACAAAACAAAGCAAAACCAACCAACAAAGTACCCTAAAAACAATCGAGAAACAATTCTTCCTTCCTCACATGCTCACATAGGAGAGTACATTTCCACACATGTGTGCACACATGCACATTCTCCTTCAAACACAAAGATGGCAGACTCCTAACCCCCACAGATATTCCTGATCTCCCTACCCTTTTTAGAGCTGACAATGCCTACTTTCTTACATATCCGTTTACTCTCCACTTTATTTTTCTTATACACACACTAGGCCCATCTTAGAGTTGAATGAATAAATATGTTAAACTACTCTTTTTTTTTTCCTTTTCTTTTTTTCAGAGCTGGGAACCGAACCCAGGGCCTTGTGCTTGCTAGGCAAGTGCTCTACCACTGAGCTAAATCCCCAACCCCCGTTAAACTACTCTTATTTCAAGTAGAATATTCCTTCTGGTGGTTAAAAATCCCCTTTAAAAAAATCTTTCGCTGTATCTTCTCTGTTTTAGGTAATATCTCCGTGCTTTCAAAGAATGCTTTGGAATATAGTGAGGACTATGCCTCCCCTTATGGAATATCACATTCCTGTTATTTATTCAGCAAACTAGCGTATGCTTACTCAGTATGCACTGTATATGGCCACACACCACACACACTATAGACCAGGTACTTTATTGCCACTGGAAATTACAAAGCAAATATAACCAGAGACAATCTGTGAGGGTGATTTTTAGAATAATTCTGAAAGTTATGTCAGGCAGTCCACACCATGAAGATAAGAAATGGTGGTTGGGCTACTGCACATCACCTAAGGGTTAAACTTAAGCATGCAGGAATGACAAGTAGCAGCTGAATACCAACAGCATGTTCTATAATGAATGGGCATCGGCACTGCAGAGACAGAACCCTATAGTGTCCCAAGAGCTCTTCACCCCAGTTCTCTATGCTGATGTGTTCTGTTCATGTCCAACAGTTTAAAAACCTTTCCAAACTTCTTAAAAGGACTGTTTTGGGACATTATGAACATAATTGTTCCCTGCAGTTTCAGAGCAACCTGAAAATACAGTGCTTTTCTTGAGAAGGAACCCTTACATCAACCTCATAAACCAAATCCTGAGCTTATACTGGCAAAAGAATAATTTGCAGAGTCTAATCTGGTGCTGAAATCGACAAGGATGTGAGTGTCAAAGGGACATTAGGTGTCAGTAAACAAACATGTCATGAAGTACAAGATGTCCCAGAGCCAGAGCCTCTTGTCCTATAGGCGTCACTGAACTTTGAGGTCATTTGCGAACTGTCATAAGAACATCCATTCAGTATGGCTGTCCCTTCCTAGACTGCACCTATAAACTGCAGCTTTTGCTCAAGTTATAATAGGATACAGAAACATGTAGCCCTTTCATTCATGCAGACCTTGGTTCCAATGACTACCATTCATTGATCACAGATTATCTCCTCCATCTGATAATTGAGAATCATGAGTTGAACACATGTGAATGAATAAAACAGCTGAGGTCCTTGTGTGATGGAGCTTGAACTATAGATGAGTCGGTTATGCAACATAGAAGCCAACTAAATACATACCTGATTACAAGACAAGGAGAGACTCTAAAGGAAAAAAATATGAAGTCAGGGCTAGCTGTTCACCTCCCCAATCCCCCTCACATATTCTCCAGCCATCTGGAGATGTCTTCAAATGATGGCAGACATTGGCAAGTTCAGGTGCATGATACATGTTGCTACTACTGATTGATGATGACGTGACCTTCCTGAAGACTGAGGGGGGCAAATGAATGGCCTTTCCAAGGTGTTGGATGCTCCCTCTCATCTGGGTGTTTTGTGTTTCCATAACCTCCAGTTCCAACGAGGGTTTCGGGTCCGTGGAGAAGGTCGTACTGCTCACGTTCTTCGCAGTGGTTATCCTGATGGCCATCCTGGGCAACTTGCTGGTGATGGTTGCTGTGTGCAGGGACAGGCAGCTCAGGTGAGGAGCACAAGGGGACCTGTCAGCAAACATATGTGTCAGAAGGGTCTCCCTGTAAAGATGGTTCTGAGTAATGTCCATTATAATTTATCATGATGATGGAAAACATTCATGGGGACAAATTTTGAAAATCAGAAAAGGGACCACACGCAATTCTACAAGTCCAACACCAACATAACCATAAGAATACCTTGGGAGAACTTTCATCCTATCTGAAAACACACACACACACACACACACACACACACACACACGTTTATCTATTTATCTATGTAGGTATATATGTATCCTTGCTCTATCAATGGTTCAGGGAATAAATCAACCATAATCAATGACTGATTTAAGGAATAAACACTGGATCTACCACATTTTGTACCTTACTAGCCTCAACTGTGGCTACAATTATAATAATCTAAAATATTTTTCAAAATAATAGTGTATGGTATTCGTGTGGCCTGTGTAATAATCTGGAAACAGTTATATTTTAAAAGTATCCATTGTTAAACATCAAATTTGAACTGGCCATCCTGTGTCTTAGATAGCAATATTCAGCAAAGGAGGATAATACCCACTCACTTTTTTTGTCTAATTGATCTGAGTTGAACCCTAGGTACTGAAGTTCCCTAAAATTCACTGGATATTGGCCTGTGCTAAGTAGCATCCAACCATAAAAGAAAAGGTGAGGCAGAAGTATCCTGTTTCCAAGCAAGACAGACCCTGACCCAGTAAAGAGGCAGAGAAAAAACAATGCAGAACTTTCCTGGAGTCACACTTAGTAGGAACAGAAGAGGTCATCTTAGCAGCTGAGAATGGTACAGCTTAACACTGGGAGTGCCTAAGCTGGGACCAAAGGTAGGGTGGCAAGAAGAGTAGGTGGGAGAAAGCACAACTGTGTGGAACCTCAGAATGGTCCTCGATACGCCAACATCCAACCTCTGGTCAGGGCAGAAGGGCAGAAGGCAAAGAGGGCTTTGGGCATGACATGGGTCTGGAGAAGTCAGAAAAGGTCAGAGCACAGAGAATCTACCATGGTGCAGAAGGGAAAATTGAGTCTCGTGGATTATGTTTAATGTATGATGTTTTTTTCTTTCCCTTTCTACCTCCCTTCATTCCTTCCTTCTACTCTTTCCAATTCTTCCCTCACTCTCCCCACCTTCTTCCCCACATCCTTCCCCCACCACCTTGCCTATACCTTTTTCCTCACAGGAAAATAAAAACCAATTATTTCATTGTGTCTCTTGCCTTTGCTGATCTGCTGGTTTCGGTGCTGGTGATGCCCTTCGGTGCCATTGAGTTGGTCCAAGACATCTGGTTTTATGGGGAGATGTTTTGCCTGGTCCGGACCTCTCTGGATGTCCTACTCACCACAGCATCAATTTTTCACCTCTGCTGCATTTCCCTGGATAGGTAAGAGCAGAACAATGTGTCCAGTGGACTGCATTTGTCACCAGTCACCTAACAGATATTACCTGGTGTCTTTCTTTCCTTTCCTGAATCATCACAAATACTTCAGAGAGACAGATGTGGAAGTTCAGTGATTCTTTCCCAAGTGCAGTCCTTGTGGAGGACTCCTACTCAGGCAGGTACTCTCAGAGATATAGAAGACCCAAAGGTTGGCACGGACTAGCAATTGCTTGCAAAGTCTACCGTGGCGATAGGTATCCTCAGCCAAGTTGATTTTCAATTTTGTATTGACAGCAGGAACAAAAGGTTAAGAAAGCCACACGACAAGAATTAGTGCATCTGCCCAGGATGCTATGGGCCAGTTCAGAATGATATCACTCTGTGTTTGGACATGACCTTCTCCTTAAATATGCCTATGTAATAAGGTCTAGCTAATTTCATGTGATTGTGGGGATGTTTTTCCTAGAAAGTTAAAATTGACAATTAAACCTCTAATAATTGCCTTTTTAAAGTTTTAGTTTAGCATTCAATTCTAGTTTAGCATTCTTTCCCCAGTGTAAATTGTGTTTGTCTCTTTGTTTTTCATACTTAGGGTGTCAAATGGTCCCCTTTTGCTTCCTTTGTTGCAGATTTATGCTTATCAGCTCTTTCCAGTGTCCATTTCTGGTCAATTTCACTGAATAACAAACAAACAAACAAACATACTTCAGAAGTCAGATGAATATGTGGCTTTAGGCCTAGGACCCAGAAGGAAAC
Source organism: Rattus rattus (assembly GCF_011064425.1). Lineage (NCBI taxonomy): Eukaryota > Metazoa > Chordata > Mammalia > Rodentia > Muridae > Rattus > Rattus rattus. Next base: position 69,558,937 of record NC_046168.1, on the reverse strand, counting down.
ATGAGATAAAGCTTTCAGAAGCTCACACAGCTGAGGAGAGCATCTCATTTCCCCTCCAACCACCCACAGACCTCCTTCCTCTGGCTTGGGAGAGATGCATGTCTTAAATTAAGTACTTAGAAGAGTAATTAGCCCAAGTTAGAGGATGCTATATTATCAAAAAATATTCATCTTTAAACAGTAAAATAATGGTTTCTTAGAAAATTACTCATCTAGGGCTGATCCTTAAGAATTGAAACCAACTGTGACGACAGATTCTCCTCCTGTGTCATGAGGGCGCTGATGAGAATGGCAGGTGACATAGCCTCCACTGTTAAAACCATTCCTTGTTTTCCTGATAAAAACACAGAGTTGAATTGCCTACATTCTACGTATATACATTTAATGAGACTCCACTGCATATGAGAGAGAGGAACATAAGTGGACTGTTGGCCAACAGTAAGACCTACCATGTGTCGTAATTAGAAATTTGTGTCTTAGCTTGTTTATAATTGAATGTCAGTATATAAAAGATATTTTACAAACAGTAGATATTATATGAAGTTTCATATTTCATAAAATGAAATATGAGAAAGTAGAAAACACGGGGAGATCAGAGAGGGTAGCCTGTGTATGACAATCACTACAATGATCTTTGAGACTAGACATAATACAATGCTGACACTTAGGAAAAGGCAAGGCTGGGGTTAAGGGGAAGCTGGAACTCAGTGAGATTTTGGCAAAAGCCAGGGGAAGGAAATGAACCACTCATGGAATAAAAATGGGAGACATTTCTTCCTTCCTTCCTCCCTTCCTTCCTTCCTTCCTTCCTTCCTTCCTTCCTTCCTTCTTCCTCCCTTTCTTTCCTTTTTGCTTTCTTTCTGTAGAGAATAGAATCTAGCCAGCTCCAAGACAAATGCTAAAAGGTCTCCTGTCAGGGATGGGTTAGCTTCAGACTTTCAGATTTCAGCTCATACCCCTTCATGAACGTTTCCTCAAGTAGGCTCAGGATGTAGTGAAGCAGTGAGGAATTGGACATTAAAAGCCATCTGTTTTAACATTTGAGAGATCTAACTTTCAGCTCTGTCAGGTTTTTGCCTCTGAGATTGACAGTGGATTAATAAGCCTTTCTAAGTACCAGTTTTCTTTGTCTCAAAAAAAAAAAAAAAATGGAGGGTAAAGCATCAATCTTGCAGGACCGAAGTTCAGGACAAAGGTTAATCTACCTGAGGTGGATCATTGTCCATGGCAACACGGTATGGCTGGGATTGGCACTCAACTTCTGTCAACACACCAGTACATCCTCTAATGTTCTCCTCAGGTTGCTGTATGCATTTCTACTTCCAAGATCCAACAAATGGCCAGCTTTGAAAATGGCTACTCGGAGCCACTTGCCTGGAACTTTTCAATAGCTACCTCTTGCTTTGAGATACGACCTCACTGATTGATGTAGAGAATTTCTAAATTTAATTAAATATTTCTAATTGATTTAGAATCCAACTTAATTGATTTAGAATTCTATGCATATGTATTGTATTTACTGTATTTTTATCCTACCCTCTCCCTACTTCAATTCCTTCCCTGTCCTCCTTCCTTCCCCTCAGCCCACACACCCTGCTGAGTCCATTTAGTGTTACTCATGCTTATATGTGTTTAACCCTGATGACTCATCATTGGATCACCTATCAGGAGCTCACCTCTAGAGAAGACAGATTCTCATTCTCTCAGCCATCATTGACTGTAGCTTTTCTTCTGAAGGTGGAGCCTTGTGATATTTCCCCATCTTTGTTGATGTACCAAATATAGGTCTTCTTAAGTCAGATATATTACTAAGATTTCATGGGTATAGTAGCTTCTCTGTCATGGTCTTGCGGCAGATATAACCTGGTATTCTGGTTCTCCATCCCTCTCTTCTGCCACGTTCCTTGAGCCTTAATTGTAGAGGTTGCATTTCAGATATATTGATTGAGGTTGGATCCCTGTGGCCTCTTACTTCTCTACATCTTTATCAGCTGTTGATTTCTTCATAGTCCCCGTCTGCTATAAAATTAACACCCTTGTCTGATGAGCAGGTGAAGGCTACATTTGTCTGTAGATCTAAAGGTGAGTATATAGAATGTGGTCAGGAAATGGACAGGGTTTAGGAAAGTGGCATAGTAGATTCTCTTTCAGAGTCCAAAGTTTTGCCAACCATAGGTAGGTGAGTAGGTTTACACTACCAGGTGTGAATTCTCGCTTACTGAGTAGGACGTGGGTCCTATTAGATGGCTATGAGTAGGGCAGCCAGCTGTGAAAGATATCATGATTCCTGATCGAGATAGGTCAAATACCCGGACCCTAAAAGGGACAACAGGCACATTCCCAGTCTCTTAGGAGATCAGGGCCTTCTCATATAGCTACAGGTCCCCCCTACCCAAAGACCCCTGTAGAAAGGTTTGAGACAGATCAGTCTCATAGGGAAATGCCCCAAGCTCCTCCTCCACAGGTCAAGACAGATCAGCCACCAAATATGTAGATGAGATCTTCCCAAGCTCTCAGGCCAAACCTATTGGAATTACCTGCTGTCAGACACTGACCAATCCAAAAACTGTATTTAAGAATCATGTTCAGAAGGATTAAAAGCATGCAGGAATTCTTCCATCGTCTGAGAGCTTCTGCTATAAGAGCTGTAACATGGCTGCTTGGGGAAGAGATCTGCCCTTCTGAAATTACTGGCAGGAGCTCCTCGGCACTTCTTGCTGGCTAGTCAGTGTCCTGCTGGCTCAGCCCTGCCTGAGCAACCAAAGTGGCAGCGGCAGAAAGGAAAAGAACCAGCACCGAGACTGCAATCCCCCCCACCCCTGCCTGAGTTCTCTCTCCTCACCCGAACCCGAGCACCTAGCCAAGCCAGAGATCTTGGAGCACACAGCCCCACAGCTGTGGTTTATCCCCAAGATGCATCATCCACCCTTAGACCCTTGGGAATATCTTGCCATGCTGGTCATTGTTGTGGTACCCACGCTTGGCACTTGAGTAGGAGTTTTGACTGCTTCTCTCCCTTGCAAGATTGTATGTCACCTTCTATGACACTATGATACAATTCCCCAGGGAAGAGGCTTCTGTACCACATCCAGTTTGATCCCTGTGTTTGAAGTGTGCATGTTTTCAGCAACAGAGTTTTACCTTCGTGCTCTGGGAGGAAACCAAGGGTAGTGGCAATAGGCCAAATTCTTTGAGGAGCATCTTAGGCTACCCTGACCAACAACTTGAAGAGGAGTTTCCCGAGTTTGTTAGATAATCTACGGCTCTTGGGGAGAACATTACCACAAGGGAATGAACTTCATTTAAACAATATGTGCATTACCTGTATCACATGTGAATTTTAAGTGAACAAAAAATATTATCTCCCTATAGCTTTTTCAAACATTTGGGAGTTATTTATTCCTCCCCTCTCCACAAAGTTTTTCCCTGTTCTTTTTCTATTTCCCCACTCATTGTATGCCCTGCTATTCCTCTGTATAAAATATTTTTATTAAATCTTTGAGAATTTCATACAATGTATTTGATCTTATTTACCCCAACTCCTCCTAGACCTACCTACCCCTACTTCCCAAGTTTATGTCCCCCTTTAAAATGAACTATCAACACCAATATGTGCTGCTCACATATTCCTAATTGTGGGACCAAGCACAGGAGCACAGTCAACCTACCAGGTGCTATGCCCTTCAAGAAAACTGGCTCTCCCTCCCTGAGAAGGGCTCCCACTGTCCATAGCTTTTTGGATACGAGCGGAGGATCACCTTCCCACTCAGAGCTAGAATGTTAACTGGCTTGGTCTTGCGAAGATCCGTGCAGGCAAACAAAGATGCTCTGCGTTCATGAATGCAGTGGTCCTGCCACATCCAGAAGACATTTTTTCCTCTAGTCTTCTCTAATCTCAGATTCTTTCTGCCCCCTCTTCTGCTACTGTCTCGAAGCATCAATGGTGTGTGTATGTGTGTGTGTGTGTGTGTGTGTGTGTGTGTGTGTGTGTGTGTGTCATTTGTTGCTGAGCACTCCTTGGACACTTATTCTCTGCCCTCTGACAAGCTGTGACTATGTGTTAATCACCATCCAGTGCACAAAGATATTTTTCCAATGAGGTATGAGAATGGTAACAATTGATGAGAAAAGGAGAATTTCACTGTCTATTTCTATCTCTATCCAGAGCTTCCCTCCACGCCCTTCACCAGCCCTGTCTCTAGGCTCTGGGAACCTTGGCCTCTTTTCTTCTGCTGCCTTCAAGGCACTGGCTCCTCTCTGTGCCTGGAGAGCTCCTTTGCTCACTGTGTGATTGTCACGTTTTAGTTCAGTTCTGTCTTCCCTGCGGCAAAAGTCCATCTCTAATCTCCTTAGACAAATTCTTCGTAGAACTCACTGCATTTTTCATTAAATGCAGTTCTGCAATTTCTCACACAAAGCCTTTTTTTCTCCCTTGTGGGAGGAAGCACTGCATGGTGAACAAGGATGGGAAAATGTTTGAGTTGCTGGAATTTGCATTTAATGATGCTTTTGACAATTAAACAGTAGCTGCATATAAATATTTATTTGGCAAGTTTTCATTTTTTTCTCCATAGTTGACATTAGAAACTTGAACTCCACAAGGAAGATGGGACTGATTTTTGTGTTTTCTTTGTCTCCAGTCCTATCCCAAGTGATACCCACACTGAGTGGGACGGTCCATCCCAAACATTACAGTCAATGACTTGCCTTGAACGATATGGTTTTCTTTATGATCTAGTCTCCACCTTTGCAGTGTCCCTCTCACAATCACATTTGAAGTGGGTCAAGGCAGGGAAGGGGTTTCTAGGGATGATTGGGGATGGGAGAGGTATGATGTCCTTGTTATCTGCATGAATCCTGCCAGGACACAGTCCTCTCCCACCTCAAGCTGCTGTGAGTGTTCTAGGAAAGGATAGTGCCTTTCAAGAAGGAGACTCACTTTGAGTCTTAATGTTTGCCCAGATTACTGGGTCCTGGATCCAGTAAGAATGCAGAACATCTTTACTATTAAAAGAGCCATTTCTATAATTCTTATAGTTCTTGGTACTTTGACCAATGAATCATATTACTGAAAAATTGAAAGAATTTCAAAACTAAAATTAGTATGCTTGATATAGTCTGAGTCATAGGTCAAACACTGTATTGTCTGAGATTCTGTTGAATGAAAAGCAACTAAGATGCTACTTTTGAAATGAAGCCATCGAATCTCCTGACGAGTAATATACGCTGAGAGATAAAACGGTTATTTGAGAAAAAGCAAGTTTCAGACTTAAATGTTTGTCACAATTCCATTCATAAAACAAGTGCACATATCTGAACATATAGTATAAAAAATATTATTGAAGGAGGGAAGGGGAGAGAGAGTGACTGAACAACCATGAGCTGAAGGTTTAAAGGTGTCTTTGGCATACCTACAATCAGATGGAGTCATGTTATCCCCCGGTTTCCTCTACGTTGACCAATTATACCTTTGTTCTTCCACTAGATTCTTTTTAAGACTTAGCTGTTCTAACTCTGTTGAACTCTGTTTGAACACATTTGCAACCTATCCTGCATTTGGCTTTAAATACAATTACTTATAAAAGTAAATTTTACTTTTTTTCCTTCCTTCCTTCTTCCTTCCTTCCTTCCTTCTTTTCTCCTTCCTTCCTTTCTCCTTCCTTTATTTCTTTTTCTTTCCTTTCTTCATTCCTCTCTCCTCTCTTTTCTTCTCTCTCTCTCTCCTTTCTTCATTCTACATCCTGATCCCTCTGTCCGCTTCCCTTCTCCCACAGTCTCTCCTCCCATCTCCCTCGCCTTCTCATCTGAGAGGGTAGAGACACCACCACCACCACCCGCCCACCCATGTATCCTCCTACCCTGGCACATCAAGTCTTCAGGGCTAGCTGAATCCCCTCCCATTGAGGTCAGACAAGGAAGCCCAGCTAGAAGAACATACCCCACAGACAGACAACAGCTTTTTGGATAGCCCCTGTTCCAGTTGCTCGGGACCCACATGAAGACCAACCTGTATTTCTGATACATATGTACAGGGGACCTAGGCTCATCCTGTATATGCTCTGTGGTTGGTGGTTTAGTCTCTGAGAGCCCCAAGGGTCCTGGTTAGTTGACTCTGTTGGTCTTCCTGTATCTCTGATCTCTCTAAGACTTTTGACATGAAGGGGTCTTGGATTTTTGTCAAAGGCTTTTTCATAGCATCCAATGAGATGATCATGTGGTTTTTTTCCTTTCAGTTTGTTTATATAGTGAATTACTTTGATGGACTCTCTCTCATATATTGAATTATCCCTGCATCCCTGGGATGAAGCCTGTTTGATCATGGTGGATAACATCTTTTGATGTGTTCCTGAATTTGAGTATTTTTGCAATTTTCGTAAGAGAAATTGGTCTGAAATTCTCTTTATTTGTCGAGTCTTTGTGTGGTTTAGGTATCAGGGTGACTGTGTCTTCATAGAATGAGTTTGGCGATGTTCTTTATGTTTCTGTTTTGAGGAATAGTTTGAGGAGTGAAAGTATAGTAGAATTCTGCACTAAAACAATCTGGCCCTGGGTTTTTTATTTATATGTTTGTTTTTTAATGACTGCTTCTATTTTCTTAGGGGTATAGGGATGTTTAAATGGTTTTCTGGGTCTTGATTTAACTTTGGCAAGTGGTATCTATCTAGAAAATCATTCATTTCATTAAGATTTTCCAAGTTTGTGGAGTAAAGAGTACAGGCTTTTGAATTAAGACCTAATGATTCTTTGAATTTTCTGTGTCTGTTGTATGTCTCCCTTTGCATTCCTGATTTTGTTTATTTGGATGCTGTCTCTCTGTCTTATAGTTGGTTTGGCTAAGGGTTTATTTATCTTATTGATTTTCTCAAAGAAACAGTTCTTAGTTTGTTGATATTTTTTTTTATTGTTCTCTTTGTGTCTGTCTGATTGATTGATTGATTGATTTCAGCCCTGATTTTGGTTATTTCTTGCCTTCTACTTTTCTTCAATGTGTTTGCTTCTTTTTTTGTGGACTTTAAGGTGTACTTTTAAATTGCTGGTGTGAGAGCTTTCTAATTTCTTTGTGCTATAAATTTCCTCTTAGCACTGCTTTCATTGTGTCCCATAAATTTGGGTGTGTCGTAGTCTTATCTTCATTGAATTCTAGAAAGCCTTTAATTTCTTTATTTCTTTCCTGACCCAGAGGTCATTGAGTAGAGAGTTCTTCAGTTTCTAGGAGTGTGTAGGCTTTCTGGTGTTTCCATTGTTGAAGCTCAGCTTGAAGCCATGATGGTCTGACAAGATACAAGGTGTCATTTCAATATTTTTGTATCTGTTGAGGCTTGCTTTGTGAGCAACTCTATGGTCAATTTTGGAGAAGGATTGATGAGGTGCTGAGAAGGAGGTATATTCTTTTGTGTTTGGGTGAAATATTCTGAACATGTCTGTTGGGTCTATTTGCTTCATAATGTTGGTTAGTTTCAATATTTCTCCATCTAGTTTTTTCTAGATGACCTGTCAATTGTGAGAGTGGGGTGTGGTAGGTTTACTGGGTTTAACACACTGCTCAGGGCAGCTGAGAGTACCCCAGAGGATTCAGCAGGCAGGGAAGATGGGTGCAGGAAGGGAATCTAACCTGTATGGTTCTGGATCAGCAGGTCTGATGAAGGTGGGAAGGGAGGTAGTGAGACAATGGAGGTCTGGCTGGGATATAGGCTTTTTCTGGGGAGCTGAGGGTACCCCCAGAGAACTCAGCAGGCAGGGAAGATGGATGCATTAAAAAAATCCCATTTTACTTTATTTGAGAGACCATTACCTGTAAGGAGAGCAGTATTTTCCTTTGCTTTTGTATTGCCAACTGTCTCCTGCCATCCCAGAACTTGATATATTCTATCTGCAAAACTCTCCAGAGCTCTTCAGTTCCCAGGTTTTCTTTGAAACAAAGTTCCTCGTAAAGCATGTTCTTCTCACTCTAGGGCTGCATATTTTATCGCGTGCAAGGGAAAAGCTGTCTGTTTCGCTTAATGATCTCCCTGGAGCATAACAAAATTGTGAACGTATAAATCAAATGTGTCAATCATTGTGAACCTGTATCGCACAGTTCCATTTGTTTTCCCAATATATCTGCGTGATTTTTGCAAGGAAGGTGAACAAGAGTTTCTTCTTTTCATATACTCTTCCCAGACTGGTCCACGCTGTGTACCCAACTGTCACATTTGTTGAGTTGGATTTCATGGCATAATATATGAGCTGTGACTTTTATATTCATTTCATCAACTATTCATGGGGTGCTTACGGATTTCTGGGAGCTCTTCTGAACACTGGAATTATAGTGCTGAATGACAGGAGAGGCTCTGAATCACAGAGCTCTTAGTGCAGTGATGGAACATTGTGAGAGCAGATAGAAGAGTGTGGTAAGATTACTGACAATTGAAGAGCAGTAAGAGTCAATCCCTGGATCCTGAAGTGACCACCTCCTATAGGTAGGCTAGACCCCCGGTGAGGGATAAGGACATAAACCCCCACAAAACTCTTGACCCAAAATTTGTTCTGTTTATAAGAAATGCATGGACAAAGATGGAGCAGAGACTGAGGGAATGGCCAACCAATGACTGGCCAACCAATGACTGGCCAACCAATGACTGGCCAACCAATGACTGGCCAACCAATGACTGGCCAACCAATGACTGGCCAACCAATGACTGGCCAACCAATGACTGGCCAACCAATGACTGGCCAACCAATGACTGGCCCAACTAGAGACCCATCCCATGGGCAAGCACCCATCCTTACACTATTAATGATACTCTGTTATGCTTACAGACAGGAACCTAGTGTAACTGTCCTCTGAGAGGCTCCTGACAGACACAGATGTAGAGACTCATAGCCTAACATGACACAGAGCTCAAGAAGTCTTGTGGAAGAGTTGGGGGAAAATTGAGGGACCCAGAGGGATAGGAACTCCAGAGGAAGATCAACAGAATCAATGAACCTGGACCCTTGGGGCTCTCAGCGACTGAACTACCAACTAAAGAGCATACACAGGATGGACTTCCCCACCCCCACACCCTGCACATATGTAGCAGATGTTCAGCTTAGGCTTCATGTGGGTCCCAAACATCTGAAGTGGGGAGCTATCCCTAAAGCTGTTACTGGTTCATGTAATTTCATTTCTTCTAGTTGGGCTTCCTTGTCTGGTCTCATTGGGAAAGAATACACCTACTCCCAACAGAGACTTGATGTGCCAGGATGGGAGAATATGGGGTGCAGGGGTCCACCCTCTCAGAGGAGAAGGGGACAGGGAATGAAGGGAAGGACTGTATGAGGGGGAGTTTGGAGAAGCTTGGGTAGTGATCAGGATCTAAAGTAAATAGATTAATAAATTAAGGGAAAACAAAAAAGAGTGTGTGTGCATGTGTGCATGTGTGTGCGTGTGCGTGTGTCTGTGTGTGTGTGTGTGTGTGTATAGGTATAGATATGTATTGATATAGATGAGATCTCTGTTTACCCTGTTGTATTAGGTACTACTGTGAAACACCGACCCCAGGACTTGTAAGCAATAGTACATATTACATCTTACATGCAATAAACTCTATCATTCACAGCCATTTACCTAGAGGGAACAGTTTGTTTAGTGTTTTGTGTCTTAGACTCTCTAAGTACTAGGAGAGATGCTGATCCAAGTATTTTCATATGATTTGATAAATAGCTTACTACATGTGTGTACTAGAAACTTCCTATGTTTTCAACATTATCTCCTCCATTCTCACAGCAAGTGGATGGCATAAAATCATTATCCCACCTTACAACTGAAGAAACTGTCTTGAAGAGGGTCAATAGCTATCTCTAAGACTAGAGGGCATATGAGTAAGGTAAAGGAAGTCGGTGCCAAACTGTGAGGAGACATGAGGCTGACTGCTAAGATCCCTGCTAGTTGTAAAATTCCAAGATTCCTGGTTGTTCTGGGTACTTCTCCTCTACCTGTGGTTAGAGAGCAGGGAACGGAAAAGTAGAATTTTCCTTAATTGCAGGAGTGGTGAAGACATTAGCTTGGGGCTTAAAATATACTGCTGTCATCTAAGACTTGTCAGAGTAAATTGTGTCCCTAGAGACATTTAAAAGCAATTACATAGCTCATTTGCATGTGGCTGTGGTTGGAGAAGCTGCAAGTTGTCTACCAAAGGGGACTTTTACGGAGTTTTGTGAGCAAACTTTGAAATGTTTGCATAAGAACTTACTTTTGTAAATCCGTTTGTTACATTCTAGTTAATCCTGGTCATCTGAAACCTAATTTGTCATTAGAACATTTATCCAATCACTTTGGAAAAGTATTTTTGGTTCACTAGAAAAATATCCTATGAATGGCTAAAGAACAGAACTTTTCTAAGTCTACTCCTGAGATAAACTACAATTCTGTTTGCTAAACAGCATCCATTTAGCCTGAGAATGAACAACCCCCCGTCTTTTAATTCTCACTGTTAGAAGGACATGCTGCAGGATTGACCTGGATGGGCATTTTCAATTTTTGTGACCTCTTCTACATTAATAAACTCTTTTTGAAGAAAGAAAGACACCCTCCTCTTTTTTTTTTTTTTTTTTTGCTTCCTTTAATATCGTGTCTTAAATTTTTGATACGAGACTATCTTGGAACAGATGTTCTGATCCTCTGGCTTTTACAATCTTTCTGGTATCTCTTCCCCTATTTTCCTTGAGCCTTAGGAGTTGTGTTGTAGATCTATCCACTGGGGCTGCTACCCATGGCCCACTCTTCTCTACAGTTTGAGCAGTTGTGATTTTGTGTTGGTCTCCATCTTCTGAAAAAAGAGAAGCGTCTTTGACATGGCGCAAAAGCCACACGTATCTGTGGTATAAGAATGAGTACTTAGAATGCAGTTAGAAGTTATACTGCTTTGAGAACATGATAGTAGTAGTAGTTTCTTTTCTGTGTTCCATGGCCTCATCAATTTTTATTTCTTCTTCTTTGAGATGGATACATTTGTGTATTTTGTCTTTTAAAAAAAACTCATGAGGGTCTGGAAAGACACTCCTGTCACTAAAGTTACATGTTGTTCAAGCTTCAGAACCTCTGTAAAAAAGCTGGATGTGGTGTGCATGCATGTAATCTCAGGCTTTGGTAGAGACAGGCAGACCCCTGTCGGCCAGCTGAGAATATTTGATGAACTCCTTTCCCATGAAAGGCCCTTTTTCACAAAACAAACAAACAAACAAACAAAAAACAGGTGTATGATAATCAAGATTGACCTCTGGCCTCCTCTGCACACACATAAACACAGACATGCCTACAAAAACACACACATGCGTGCACACACTCATAACACTAGTTATGAGTGTTGTGTAATATTTTGTAAGTAGAGTCTTTGGTAAGAAAATCAATGGTGACTGTTACAGTCAACCCAGTCAGTGTGTGTTTAGGGAATCTCAGAACATTTGCCAATTTGACTAACAACTTCTCACTAATGATGCTACCATGCATATTTTAGAGAAAGATCACAATACAACAGGGCAGTTTTCTTAGAAACAACACCCATACACAAAACAATGTTTCTAAATATTTTTTGCTTGAAAGAGAAGATTTTATGATCTAAGAAAAGATACTCAAAATATATAAGGTGGATTTTTGAGAGCTCTGCCTCGAGGGTACCAAAATCCTCAAAAAGAAGCTTCAGCATTTATGTCAATGTTGTGAGTTTTAGCTAAGAATCTTATATTTTTTCTGAGCAGTGATGTCTCACATCTTTAATCCCACTACTCAGGAAGCAGAGGTAGAGACAGGCAGACCTCTGAGTTCAAGGCCAGTTTGGTCTACAGAATGAATTCTAAGGCTACACAGAAAAACCCTGTCTTAAAATAAAAAAAATAAATAAATAAATAAATAAATAATAAACAAACAAAAAAGCTCATATTTCCATAGCTCTTGTCCCATGCTACCAGTTAAAAAGATTGTTATGTTTATTGTTAAATAAAGACAAAATTTAACTGAATTGTGAATCTGGGCACAATCACATGTTTTCCTTATATATACACTAATCTAGCACTCAGGATTTTACCAACCTAGTTTAAAAATAAATAAAATAGTCTTCCCCCTCTTTACTATTGCTAATATTTTAAAGATAAGAAAGAATTTTTGCTACCTTCCTTAATAATTCATGTCTATGCAAGCTCAAATTTCCATAATTGTCTGCACAGTAGACATTGCTGCCTCCCTCCCTAGCCCCTGACAAAGGAGCTGTCCAACATCTGAACTTCAGTTATCCGTTTCCCAGGATACTGAGTGTGTCCTGACTATGTACTGCAAGTTGTATAAGGATTTGGGAAAGTGTGGGTTAGATCTATAACACCACTCTCAACATTACATTTTAAAGGGAATTTAATACTTCCATTTGTTTCTCTGAATCCACAAAGTATACTAGTTTAGAGCAATGCCAATCAAGGCATCCACCATTTGGATAGGCTGGAATAATATGTGAGATCAAGTCTGGGAGTTCAAGCTGAGGCTATTTGTGGCGGTAGAAGAAATATAGTACTTTAGGCACAAGATTAGAGGGTAAACAGTGAATTCTTAAACGGGCTCATACCACAGTAAATACGGGGAGAGTACTTTCAATAAGATGGCAATACCAACGAGTGCGATGTTTGCGATTGAATGTCCTTAGCTTTAGAAAAACAATTAAGTGGTCACTGTCAGAAACAACACATGTAAATTCTACTTTTGACATGGGTCCCATGTTAACTGAGGGAAGCCAGGGGGTGAATGCACCCCAAACGGGGAAATACAAGGTACTTACCGGAGGCAGGGTTGACTCAGTGGTGGAAATGTATGCTCCAGGTGGCTGCCCAGCAGGCTGTGATTCAGAAGAGCCTCAGAACTACATGTTCTTCTCAGCAAAGTCTATTGAGGGAGAAGAGAGGAGACAGGGTAAGCCTGGATTACAATTTGAGAAGCATAGAAGTACATACATTTCAGCATAGCCAACAGGAAGAAGGGAACAAATCTGTGATAGTTCAAACTATAGTCACAGAAGCTAAAAGTAGCTGCGTATCAGGGTCTGGAGAGCTCAAAGAATTTCTCAGAGAGTGGAAATCCAAGGCAGAGTAGACCTTCATGCTTCTCAGGCTGCATAAGACTTTGGGAGATGAAGAGGGAAGTGGAGCCAATTCGAGACAATGACCTTCAGATGCTATAGAAACATTTTATGCAGAACAAATGTTTCAGCCATGTGTTAATTTTTTATTGTATAATTGCCTTTACTCTTCTTTTTGTTCTCTGCCCTTATTCCCTTCCTTTTCATTTTCCTCCTCTGCCACCTCCTTTCTCATTTATTTTCAATTTTGTTTTCCTGTTTTACTCTTTACCTCCTCCTCTGATTCTCCTTTTCTCAATATTTTCCCTTTTTCTCATCTCTTTTTACTCCTCTTTCTTCCTTCTCTCCCTCATCTACTCTGATCTTTCCCCTCTCCTTCTCATTTTCCCCTGCCTGTGGCCCACCCTTAATTGTCTCTCCAGGTATTATGCCATCTGCTGCCAACCTTTGGTTTATAGAAACAAGATGACCCCTCTACGCATCGCATTAATGCTGGGAGGCTGCTGGGTCATTCCCATGTTTATATCTTTTCTCCCCATAATGCAAGGCTGGAACAACATCGGCATAGTTGATGTGGTAAGTATGTGTACAAAACCTTGGGATTATTATCCACTAGGTTTTGCTAGCAAACACCACTAAACTGGGTAGATATTTTAACAGATGTTATAATAATGGTCTGAGCAACATGTTTAAATGCCTACTGATGCCTTAGCCAAATGTTAGTCAAGACCCTCTGAATTATCTTTCCAATGAGAACTTGTGTTTTTAAAGGTTTATTTATTTATCATTTGAGAACTTCATATGCGAGCACAATGTATTTAGATCACATGGAACCGTCAGCCTCAAAGTTTACATTTCCGTGTCTGTCTTAGATTCTTTGCCTGTGCTATGATAAAATAACCCGACAGAAGCAACTTAAGGGAGAAAGGGCTTATTTTAGCTCACAGTTTAAGAGATCCATCATGGCAGAGAGGTCAAGACAGCAGGAAACTAAAGCAGTGAGTCCCTTAATATCTAAAATCTGAAGAGAGCAACGAAACTGCTCAGTTTTGCTTTTTTGTTTGTTTGTTTTGGGTTTGCTTGTTTGTTTTGGCTTCTACATTCCAGAAACCCCTGCCTAGAGAAAGGTCCTACCCACAACTAAGATGGATCTTCCCACACCAATTACCACACACACCGTAATCTTTCCCAGCTATACATAGTGGCACTTCTTGCACATGATTCAGATTCCGTCAAGTTGACAACTACCTCTAACCAACACAATGTCCAACTTTGCATTGCTCAGTTTGAGCAAGAAGGTTGATGAGTTGTTTTATCCTCAATCCCCCATCCTCAGTAAAGGACCAGGAACTTCATCCTTCACCATGCCCAGGTTATGTCTGATTGCCCTGGCTTGTCTTCAGCAAGAATCCTGCTAAGTTGACTTAGCTAGAACCCTGCTTTCTCCTTCCATTTACTCTTAGTAATTTTCTGCCCACTGATCCTCATCAACTAACTCCTTGGCTACAAATCCCCACTTTTTTCCTTTGGTTCTTTAGAGTTGTATCTAATCTCCTTATGCAAAATCACAGTATTTTCTCTTATGAGAACAATGTGGAATAAAGGCTCCTTAGCAAGTGTTTCAAACAAGTTTTTAATATTACTGTAAATCAGATGGGACAGTAAACACTTTATACATGTAACCCCAAAAGAATACTTTTGGGAAGAGTAGAGTTAATGATTGTTTTAAAGATGAGCAGGTTAATTTGCATTCTCCATGATACATCGTTCTTCTGTAAAAAGAATTTTATTTATTTTTATATTTAGTAAATATTTATTGATATTTATAAATCAGTTCCCAGAACTTGAGGTATATCATATGCCCTGAGAAGCCTTCATTCTATTTCATATTGAGAATCTATAAGGCTTACACTGCCTAGGGAAAGACATACCAGGTGAATGGAGTCTGCCAAGGAATGGCGAAAGTTTTGGGATAGAAGTCAGAAAATAAGCTACGAGCCCAGCTCTGTTAATGTCCAACATCCTGAAGGGAAGTTGGTGCTGAGTGATGTCTAATGTGAGTTTAAGGGGACAGGTGCCACATATGTCAGGCATTGTCCAAACACTGGGTATTGTTTTCCAGAGACATAGAACAATAGGGTGTTTGTGTGTATATGTTCATCTATCTGTCTATCCATCTATCTGTCTATGCATCTGTCATCTATTACCTATCTATCTATCATCTATCTATCTTATCATCTATCTATTATCTACTATCTACTATCTATCTATCTATCTATCTATCTATCTATCTATCTATCTATCTATCTATCTATCTATCTCTTTGTCTATTACCTATCTTTACCTTTTCCTGTGTCTGTTCATTTATCTACCGATATACTTAGAGAAAGAAAAAGAGAAACAGAGTCAGATATATAGACATATTGTAACTGGTCTACATTGTCATGGAAGTTGACAATTCTCAGCAAACTAGAGACTCAAGAAAGGCGATATTTCAGTTCAAATCCAAATATAGGAAAAACTGATGGCCTTCATTAGTAGTACAGTAATACAGTAGTTCCCACTTATTCAGTTATCTTGTTCTATTCAGGCCTTTAATAGGGTTAGATGCAGTGCTGAATTGGAAGAGAAAATGGATTTATACATTCTGCCAGTTCAGAGCTTAATCTCAACCCCAAATATTGTCATTCTTAGAATCGGGTTTTACCAAATATCTGGATACCTATGGCTTGGTTACACTGGCACATAACATTAACCATCTCACTGTCAAAATTATCCACTCTGACATTCCAAATTATAATAAGGATTAAAACTGATAGTCCAGATTCAATGTTAGGACTGCACGTTTCTAAAGGAAAATGTCAGGCAGTCACTTAAAGCCAGTCCTAAGATCTTGCTAGATGTAGAGAAGGGAACAAAAAGAAGAAACTAAGAAAGAAGAATGAGTTCAGACCCAAGTGGACCAGAAAAGAGAGAGTTTGCCTTCTTTTCTGAACACCTAAGGATTTTAATTTCACATTCAAATGAGTCCCATGGCCAAGACATTTCTGAGCAAGAGTTCTTGAGCTTCTGAGAAAATCCTCTAGGCAGGAATCAAGAGGTCAGGGCTCTGCCCTGGGAGAAGCTGCAGATAATTTCTTGAATCCCAAACCATTTATTTCAGTTTGTTAGTTATTTTAAAAATCTGGAAGAGAATGAAATACCAATTTGCAACAAACACTAATATCCAAATAATAGAAATAATAACGGTCAACAATGTTTCATACTTACTATGTATCAAGCCCTATGTTAATCAGTATTTCGGTAAACCACATTCAGGGACATTCTTTGCTTAGCTGAAACACTTATGCTTTGAAATCTGGGCTTGGCAGAACTGCTCTGCTTCCTCCTCAAAGCTTACAAATGGACACTATACCAACTTATCGAAGGGGATTTAACATTGTGAACAATGTCTCCTTTTTCTTCTTGGCTACCATTTACTAAGCACTTTAGTTAATATACTAAATTCTTCATGACTTAATGTCATTTGGTCCATACAATACTACCATTCTTCACAGCCACTCTCTAAAGAAAATCTTGATTTCCAAGTCTATGGGTTAAGAGTTGCCCTACTTGTTCATTTAACTATTCAAGAAATATTAACTAAAAGCCCATCATATTTGGTTGATTTCTAAGAAATCAATTTCAACTTTTGCGGCTCTTATGATCTAATAAGAGAAATCACACTATATTTCAAATGTTGATTTTTTTTTTTCTGAACGAATGCAGAGGCCTTCAGTTGGGAGCATGCTTTGCTAATTCTAAGAATGTCAAAAGCAGAGGTTGGAGAGCTGCTCTTTAGCCAGATTCTTATGTTTGTTTGTTTTTTTCACTTTGAACAATCGAGGGCTTTTAAATTTTACTTCATAATTGGAGGGTTCAGGGCAAAGGAGAGTCCAGTGGCATGACCCCTTTGTGTCTCTGAAGAAACATTATAACCAGTCTGCAGAAGATGATGATAGGGTTGACAGGAAATTGGGAAAGCACTGGGAAGAGACTTCAATGTTCCTGCTAACTGATGATGGTGACATGGAGTAGGATAACAGTGACCAGAAGTGTCCAGACATTGTGAGATTGCAGATCTTCCCTTGCTTTATGTTTATTGGGTACCTGTGTTTCTGGGTGCTAGATCTGTGTTACTAAAAAGAGCAGGTAATGGTCCAAATACTTGTAACTTTACGTCCACCCAGTGAGATGCAAGCAATATATGATACACTAAAGATAAACGGATACCTAGAGTGTTAGGTGATAATGACTATATTTTACTTCAATATGGGACTGAAAATATGGCATATTAAGCTAAGAATATGTACAGCATCCATACCAGGTGGCTCACAACTGCCTGTAACTCCAACTCCAGGAAATCCAACACCTCTGGCCTCCTTGGCAACCTGCTTACACGTGAATATGCCCACATGTGGGTGCACGCACCCACACACAATTTTCAAATATTAAATCTTAAAAGGTGGGTTGTTAGCAGATTGGAATTCTAAATAGGGAGTTAGAGTAGGCTCTATTGAGGAGGTGACATTTGAATAAAGACTTTGAGGAAATGGGGGAAATATACTTGTAGGTATCTTGGAGAAGCATACAGAAGGCAGAAAATAGCTGATATAAATCTCCAGAGGCAAGATGTGACTGACAGGCCATTATAGAGTTAATGAGGAGGTTCAAACACAAGACAGAAGTTTAAGAAATAATAAAATAAAATAGAAGAGGGAGATAATGTATTCATTTGCAGGACATTTAAAGCATCAGGTTTAACTTGGAGTGACATGGAGTTTAATATAGGGTCTGAACTTAACAATAATGAGATTTATAATATTTTGAAAGAATCCTCATTTTTTTCTGTTAAAAAGCAAACATAGAGGAAGTCTGTTAAAGTGATGTCATGGGTAAGAGGCAACAATGGTACTCTAGCTTCAGTGAAAGAGCAATGGAGACTGTGATTCAGAACAGGTGTATTTTTAATATTAAAAGGATCTTCTGTATGGTTAGAAGAGAAATGTGAAAGAGAAACATTAGTTAAATACAACCAAGGTTTTGGTCAGTGCAACTGGAAAAATCTAGTGAATAATGATTGCCTTCAGCTGGGAATTCCAGATTGGAAATGCCACAAGGTAGAATGTTTGTGGGCTACGGAAAACACAATGTAATTGTGAAGAATCTGCAACACAGTAGAAATCAGCTTAATATCAAATATTGATATTTATGGGAATTCTCTATCAAAAACAAACTCAAAGGTAAGTCGTTCTCAGAGCTAGATGCTATTTAAACCCATACAGTAGATGTGCCTGTCTGGGGAATGAAGCTACCTAAGAGAAGATGCCTCAGAAGTAAAAGCCAGTAATGGAAGGTTAGAAGATACAACTAAAGAGGAAACAAAGGAAGAGGGGAAATTCTATCTTTTTTTTTTTTTTTTTTTTTTTTTGGAGCTGGGGACCCGAACCCAGGACCTTGCGTTTGCTAGGCAAGCGCTCCTGGCTGAGCTAAATCCCCAACCCTGAGGGAAAATTCTAAAAAGCCAATTCAAACCACATTACAAGTAAGGATAGAGAATGCTATTTCTGGGTGTGGTAACAAGCACTCTAACCACAACTATAAGCATGAATAAAATATACTATATTCAAAAACCAGTGTCGGGCATTGTAGTTCATACCTATGGTCATGGCACTTCAGAAGCAGAGCCAGGAGAGTTTCTGGATCCAGCCAATTTAAATTACACAATAAAAATCCTGTGCAAGCCCAGTCTAGACCAAATCCCAGCATGGAGTGGGAAGTTGGACACACAGTCCCAACCCTAGCCTTGGAATGATTGGACATTGTTAGCTGCTGGGAAAGGAAAGTTCAGCTTCTCCCAGAGTGTAACTCCTAACTAACTAACTATGCTACAGTGGAAGATCATACATCCAAGAATATTTTGGATGTAGAGTATGACCTGAGAGTTTTAAAATGAAATAAACACTTTTCTCCCAAGTTTTAATCATTGCATGTTATCACAGCAATAGAAACTATAACAAAAACAACACCTTGCAGAAAAATTCATGCCAACCAGACTGAAGAATTCACAGTGTGAAAAGGAACACAACAAAGATGTTCCAAGATATGAGGAAATGTCATTAAGTGGTGGACAGGAGAATATTTATCATGAAGGGGTAAAGATTTCTTAATGGGCCACAAAGGTACTAACTGAAACTACAGGTTCTTCAAATTAAAACTGCAATCAAATGACACTAGCAAGAAAGCAATAAACAAACCAAGAATTTGCAATATGTAGATTTGACAATGGGCATATCCAGAATATAGAACTATTAAAAACAAGGAAGACTTATATAGATGTATATTAAGGGGAAATTACCTGAACATCACTTCTGAAGACAAATGGAAAAGTCATAATTTAACATCTAGATGTCTAGAAATGTGTGGTGAAACCATGTTCTCAATGTGAACAGCCCAGATTAAGTTAGACTTTATTTTGGCTTATTGAATTTGATTCAAAATTCCAGTTAGTCGGGTGAGGTAGGATAAACATGAAACAGAGCACAGAGGACAGAGGACATTAAACTTAAGAACACTGTCATGGATTAAATCTGAACACACAATTGCAAGAATGTGGTCTGACAGAAGTTGAGTAGCTCGCCATTCTCATCTAGTCTCAGAGGAGGAACCAGAACACCAGTCATGAATAGGAGCAGAAACCCATCCCTCCTTTCCTATGAAATGCATGCATTCAAACCACATGAATGCCTGAGACACTGTCCAGGATTCACTCGTCGGCCATTAGGTTTCCTCGGGATGCTCACATGACTCAGACGATTTCCAATATTCTGATTGTCCTCCAGAACTTGACAGTCAGACACTATTGCTGAAGACACCACATACTTTAATCACAGAACACAGAGTAATTAAGCTGGTACTGACCCTCATCTCTACTGACTAGCTTTCATAGTGCTGGAATATGTCATACATGCTACCAGAGGAGAAAGGGACTCATCATTCATTCTCAGCTGTGACTTCTATGAGCTACAGTAATGACCGGCTTAGAAAGATATAACACTGGTCCAATAGTGGCATGAATCTCATGGGAACAACCAATCATTTTCTGATTGAACTCACAAGACAAAAACCCACACCTACCACCATTATTAGGCCAAGAATCTATAGCTAGACAGATCACAGACTCTGTACAAGAGTCTACTATTATTCTGCTATATGGATATAGCATTAACTTATCTCCTAATGGCATTATCCCCATAGATTAATGCATCTCTCTCAACCTTCATCAGAGATGCTTCTGTTTGCAGTAGACCATGACCAAAAAAGTTACCCACAACTAGCCAAGGTGTAGAAAATGTGAAAATATAAAATATTCAGCTCTAAACAAAACATATGCACCACACATCCCAGTCCAAACTCTGGGATCATTGTATAAAGAACATTAGAGTCAGATATTTTCGATGACCACAACAAAATGTCCCTTGAATACATCAGGACAGCTGCACATATGAATCCTTAGTGGTCGTGAAAGCATGCACAAGATCTGTGAAAACTCAAGCCAGACCAAATCCCAACACTGAATGGGAGTTAGCCATGATGTTTCACTCCTAGCACAGAAGGTGCTGGCAATTATTAGTTTCTGGGAGAGGAAGGATCAATGTTCTCTAGAAGTATAGCAACTGATAGATCTGCTATGCTCCAGTGGAAGATCACAATCTAAGTATATTTGGGAAATACAAATTTGTCTTGTTAGAAAGCAAAAAAAGGCACAAACTTGGGCAAAAGAGGAAGAGAGGGTATCTGGAAAGACTTAGACGAGGAAGGGTTAATGTCAAAACACACTATATAAAATTCTCAAAGAACTAGCACAGGCATACACAGAGACTGTTAGGAGGGATGAGGGAAGAGGAAGGAAGAGGGAGGGAGGGAGAGAGAGAGAGAGAGAGAGAGAGAGAGAGAGAGAGAGAGAGAGAGAATATCAAGGAAATTGGGAAGAACTTTCAATAAACCTTAAACAAGCCCACAATGAGTTACAGATTTGCATAGACAAGAATAAGTGCTGGTGGGGATTTGGAGTACCAGGAATAATACTCCTAGTGGAGTGGCAGACATGTTAATTGATGCAGCCCATTGGGAACCCATGACTGTAAATACATGGTTATGGCTGAGAAAGGCATTTGGGAGACATTAGGGAGCCCACTAATATCCTATACTTTGATATGTATGACTATTTCTTAGTTAGGGTTTTACTGCAGTGAACAGACACCATGACCAAGGCAACTCTTATAAGAACAACATTTAATTGGGGCTGGATTACAGGATCAGAGATTCAGTCCACTATCATTTAGGCAGGAACATAGCAGCATCCAGGCAGGCATGGTGCAGGAGGAGCTGAGATTTCTACATCTTCATCTGAAGGCTACTAGCAGAATACTGACTTCCAGGCAGCTGGGATGAGGGTCTTAAAGCCCACACCCACAGTGACATACATATTCCAACAAGGCCACACCTACTCCAACAGGGCCACACCTGATAGTGCCACTCCCTGGACCGAGCATATACAAAAGCCATAACATTCCACTCCCTGACCCCCACAGGCTTGTTCAAACACGTGAGTCTATGGGGACCAAACCTAAACATAACACAATGCAAAATACATTTAGTTCAACCTCAAAAGTCCCCACAGTTTATAGCTGTCTCAACAATTTAAAAGTTCAAAGTTCAAAGTATCTTCTGAGA
Organism: Rattus rattus; assembly: GCF_011064425.1. Lineage (NCBI taxonomy): Eukaryota > Metazoa > Chordata > Mammalia > Rodentia > Muridae > Rattus > Rattus rattus. The sequence continues at coordinate 69,537,083 of NC_046168.1, read as the reverse complement.
GTTATCCAATGACTTAATTGTAATCCCTGAATCAAGTCAGGAAACCAGCTGGGCAAACTTTAACCAAACTCTGCATCTCCATGTCTGATGTCAAAGCAGTTTTCAGATCTTCAACTTCCTTTTCAGCTTTTTGACTGCAACAAACTTCTTTTCCTGGGCTGGTTCCACTCCCTGTTAGCAGATTTTCTCAGGAGATATCCTATGGCTCTGGCATTTCAAAAATCTTGGAGTCTCCCAGGCAGCTTCAATGTTACGGTTGCTTGTTTCAATGTCTGGGATCCACACATGATCTTCTGTGCTCCTCCAACGGGCTGGTGTCACTTCTCCAGCTCTGCCCTCTGTAACTCTAAACTCAGGTTGATTCACTCCACTGCGGCTGCTGTTCTGGGTAATCATCCCATTGTAACAGCATCTCCAGTAGGCTGGGGTCTTCCACAGCACCTAGGCTTCACCAATAGCCCCTCATAGGCTCTCTTCACAGTGTCAAGCCTCAACTCTTTTGAGTGACCCTTTCAGTCCTGAGTGGTCAACTACTACTGAGGCTGCACCTTCACCAATGGCCTTCCATGGCCTCTCACAGTGCCAAGCCTCAGCTACTCTTCATGATGCCTTCAAAACAGTACCACCTGGGTGACTCTTACAAATTACCAAGTACAGTTGCAGCACAAGGTACAACCTTGTCTATTTTCTGTGCTCTCAGAAATCACTTCCCAGAAGATTTCACCTCAGTGATGTTAGTCTCTTCTTAATCACCACTAATTTCTTAGCTCCAGTTAACCAGCATCAGTTGTTCCAGTTGTCCCTTTTATTTTTTCACACTAAATCCAGAACCACATGGCGGGAGCTGCTGGGCTCTGCTGCTTTCTGGGACTGGAACATGGCCCCCTTATTCTATTACCAGCTTTCTATTTTCCAACTCCCTCTCTGCCAAAGCTTGGCTTTCCTGGAACTTGCTCTGTAGATTGACCTGGAACTCAGAGATCTACATGGTTCTGTCTCCTGTAGTGCTGGGATTAAAGGCATGTACTACCATGCCTGGATTTAAACTTTTCCTCACATAGAACCTTCTTTGTTCCAGGGTGACCTTGGACTCAGATCTGTTTGGCTTTGTCTCTTGGAATTAAAGGTGTGTACCACCATGCCTGGATCTAAACTTATCTGGGTAGGATCTTGTCCCAAAATCCCTTAATCTGTTATCTCCTAGAACATAGGGTTCAGTCCCATTTCATTTCCTGGTGGCCCTTTAGTACTTGAACCATATATTTTATATTTTTCCTTTCTAATCTTGCTATGCTTGTTCAAAACACTCTTCATGAGACTTAATCAGAGAACAAAGTTTCTGCTATGCTTTTTTTGAAACTTCCTTTGTCAATGCAATTAATTAATATAAAGCTCTTTGCCTTAGCCTCAGATATTTCTTAGACAAAGACAAAGACAAAAAGCAGCCACATTCTTCACCAAAATACCAAAAAACCAGTCTCTATGCCACATACTGAAATTCTCCTCTGAAACTTCTTGGACCAGGTCTGCACAGCTCAAATCACTCACAGCAACAAGCACTTCCATAGTCCTACTAGGATGGCTCATTAAGCCCCATTTAAAGCATTTTCTGCTTTCCAAATCCAAAGTCCCCAAATCCACATTCTTCCAAACAAAAGCAGCAATACCTGATACCAACTTCTGTCTTAGGGTTTTACTGCAACTCTCATAAGGACAGCATTTAATTGGGGCTGGCTTGCAGCTTCAGAGCTTCAGTCCATTATCATCAAGGCAGGAGCAAGACAGCATCCAGGCAGGCATGGTGCAGGAGGAGCTGAGATTTCTACATCTTCATCTGAAGGCTCCTAGCAGAATACTGACTCCCAGGCAACTAGAATGAGAGTCTTGAAGCCCACACACATAGTGACACGTCTACTACAACAAGGCCACATCTAATAATGCCACTCCCTGAACTGAGCATATACAAAAACCATAACAGACTATATATATATATACTTTATAAAACTCATTCACATATACATTTAATATTTGGGATCCTGTATTTTATTTCAACAAAATATGTATTGGCAAGGAAGGCTTGGAGACCTAAGAATACCAATACATTAAATAGCTGATTTAAAATAAGTGTTAGATTTGCGGAAATCTTTGTTAACTTTCATAATGACAATTTGAGTGGAATGACTAGGATAAGACCTAAATGGAGTGGATTTAGCAGGAAAATAAGAAGAGATGCGCATCCCTTTATCCATTAGGTGGAACATTCCAAGACCCCTAGGGATTCCTGAAACCAGTACATACATACTGCATACACTTACAATATTTCCTTATACACACACATGGTAAAATTCTATTTGTCTGAAAAAGATCGATAGCAATAATTACATTAAAGTAGAACAATTACAACCGCATGCTTCCATAAAATTTCACTAGTCTTGTGCTTTGGGCCATTGTTAAGTATAGTAGGGCAGACTTGACTACAAGTACCTCAATAGTCATTCTGATGACTGAGAAGGCTACTAGGTGATAAATGATTGTATGACATATAATGCAGGCATGCTGGACAGAGGAGTGATTCCGTCCCTACATGAGACAGAAGAGGGTGGTGTACAATTACTTAATGTTACTCTAAGTGGCACACAATTTAAAACTTAGGGATTGCTTATTTATACAGTGTTTAAACTAGACTACCACAGGAAGTAAAACCTTAGTAGGTAAAATTATGAGCAATTGGACAACTGCAATGTTACATCTTCCATGGTTCTGAAATATCCACCTTTTCTTTCTTTCATGCTCTAAAGCCTCTCTTGCTCATTTCTTAATATCTGTACTTTGGATACTATACTTTCTACATGGGAAAAACCTTCATCAGTCCACTCAGTAAGCAAAGAAACAATTCTGGAAAGAGTCCAGCATCCCCCAAAGATCTGAGATTAGAATGATAGAGGGTGAACTTTTCAAATATTAACAAACTTGCTATTCCTTAAAGTGTCTAAAATGAAGAAAAAGAAAAAATGAAGGAACAGTGATTTTGATGCACTTGATCTTTATGGAAGTCAGAATCTGCACAGATCATAAGCATATTTGATAGTGTTGATCTAAGACATCTTATTAAGGGATATTTGTATGTTATGTACAATTAGATAATGAAGAAAGACTGGGTAGACAGAATTGAGAATGATTTCTGACTACATCATCTGAGACCCCCACACAGATAAACTCCTAGAACTCTGGGACATGTAAGTCTACCATGAAAGTCCTGTGTGCTATAGACTTGTAAGAAACATAAGAATTTAATGATAAACATTAATTTTTTCTTTCCTGTTTCCCCTTCTCTCACTCTTTCTCGGATCCTTTCTCTTCTTCTCCTTCTCTTCTCATTATTTCTTGTCCTATGTTTTCTTCACTTTTGCTTACTTTTTTAAAACCATTTCCTCCCCATTTGTCTTCCCTCTCCCTCCCTCTTCCCTCTTCCTCTCCCTCTCCCTCTCCCTCTCCCCCTTCCTCTCTCTCTCTCTCCCTCCCTCTCCCCTTCCTCTCTCTCTCTCTCCTCTCTCTCTCTCTCTCTCTCTCTCTCTCTCCCTCCCTCCCATTCTCAGATAGAGAAAAGGAAATTCAACCACAACTCTAACTCTACATCCTGTGTCTTCATGGTCAACAAGCCCTATGCCATCACCTGCTCTGTGGTGGCCTTCTACATCCCGTTTCTCCTCATGGTGCTGGCCTATTACCGTATCTATGTCACTGCTAAGGAGCATGCCCAGCAGATCCAGATGTTACAACGGGCAGGAGCCACCTCTGAAAGCAGGCCCCAGACAGCTGACCAGCACAGCACACATCGCATGCGGACAGAGACCAAAGCAGCCAAGACTTTATGTGTCATCATGGGCTGCTTCTGTTTCTGCTGGGCCCCCTTCTTTGTCACCAATATTGTGGACCCTTTCATAGACTACACTGTGCCCGAGAAGGTGTGGACTGCTTTCCTGTGGCTTGGCTATATCAATTCAGGGTTGAACCCTTTTCTCTATGCCTTCTTGAATAAGTCTTTCAGACGTGCCTTCCTTATCATCCTCTGCTGTGATGATGAGCGCTACAAAAGACCCCCCATTCTGGGCCAGACTGTCCCCTGTTCAACCACAACCATTAATGGATCCACTCATGTGCTAAGGTGAGTGCTTAGGGAGGGGATCACTCTGGTTGGTTTGCATCGCTCAGCAGGTTGGGATGCAGTTTTGTTCTAGGGAGTTAGTCCTGAAAATGTGTACAGCATTTCCCAAGATTCATGTCCATTCTGCCATCTAACCATGGACTCAATTAGAAGAACTTGGGCTCTGTTGGGAGACTGACTTGCATTCATACCCATAGTTCTTTGACCTTGGATCGCTAACAGTGCTAAGCTGTAATTGCCCTTTTGTTAAATATTGGAATTGTAACCTATGTAGATGCCAGGGCTTTTGTGAGCCTCCAGTGAGCTAATATGTGTGGCATTTATAGTGCAGACCTTGAGTTCAGTAAGCTCTTAGAAAGAGTAAGTGCTGTCCACTACAATTCACAGATAATGTTTTAGGGAGCAGCTGGAAGCATCATCTTTAAAAAGCAAGAGAGACTTGATTTTGATTCTTCCAGTGCCTACTAACCATCTTCATAATCTTTCTTGCATTTACTTTTCTTGGACTATAAAAAATGTCAATAATACTACTACATTTTAATTTAGTTTGTGACGATAAGAAATAACATGTGAGTGTGCTCATGGTACCACTAATTGTACTAATATTAGTCTAACTAGTAGTACTTGTACTAGTAGTAGCCAAAAAGTCTAAATGAGATGATAAAACTAAAACAAATCGAATATGTGTGCAGTAGGAAATGCTGTGAAGCGAATTGTACAGTGGGGTGTGGGGATCTACAATAGTGATCCGAGAAGGAAGGACAGTGATTTGGCACGTGAGGAGATTCCACAGAACTGCAGTTTGTAAGAAATTGAGATAAGGGGGAAAGTCAAAAGAAGCCATTCCAGGCAGATAGAGCAGCACAGGGAAGAAAGAGGGAAGCCTAGGAGCGCCTGAGTGGTAGGCACTTACAAGGCGACACAGGCTGCTGGAAGTGGGAGGGACACTGGAGTTTAGCATCATGATGCATTGTCCCACACACAGAGAGCCTTTAGGTGTGAGCTTGAATTGTTCCCAACTGTGAAAGTTACAGGCACAGAATCTTCATCCCCTGGCAAAGATTAATTATCAATAATACGTCGCAAGAGTATCAATAATATGCTGTTCTTTGCTCTGAGATCAATGAGGATTTTTGAGGAATATTTCCTCATTTGAGTTAAGCACTTCTTTTTCTTCTTTTCTTTCTTTCCTTTTCTGAGTCTATATAATTTTATCATTTATTAAAATCAGGATAGATGTGCTTGTTTATTTTCACGTAAAGAATACTTGATGTTGCAAGAGTATCTTCGTTTCTCAGAGTTGATCAATACCTCAGTCATATTCAGTAACTGAGTGAGCACGTGTCTTTTTCGGATGATGACAAAATGGAGCTGTTCTAGCAGCTGAGACTTGAGGGCTTTTCCTTCATATGCTTGCGAGAAGAGGAGTGGGCTTAAACTGCTATGAAATACAAACAATGGTCCTCAGAGGCTGCTCAGAACCGTCAATCCCCAGTGCGTGCACACTTGTAGTGGCAGCCTGACACAGTGTTGGAGCTTCAGCTGCTAGAAGGGCCTCGAAGGACGCTCTGACAGCCTGCTGTTATCTTCATTATTATGGAGGGAGTGCCACCAGGAAAAAAAAATCCAACTACGGATTGTGTGCAGAATGTGTGTGAGTGCCGGGAGCTTTAGCTATGGAAGCGGGAAGCTGCCTAAGTGCCGGCTGTCGGCAACTTAAAACAGTATGTGCTCCAGCAGCAGACTTGCTAAGTCTGTTGTTTCTAAAGTTGCTGACTTTCTAGCTCAGGTACTGCCACAGCAAAGTACCTCTGGAGACTCTGGGATAGCTGAAGATGGTTCGTTTTGCTGATACTGTACGTCTTTCCCTTGATCCTTTGGTCACCTGCATAAGCAACAAGACTGGTTTGGAGGGCTATGAATGGACCCTCCATGAGGTCCTCCTTAGACATCTTCATGGAATAAGGAAGAACAGGTTACTAAGCATTGTTCTATGGGAAAGAGAATCGTATAGAAATCAGAGTCGTCCATGAAAAGAAAATACATCTATTTCTAAACTACATCTACTGTAGGTCAAGCCTTGCAGGTACAAGAATCTACCTGTTTGGTTCACTGCTCTATGCCAAGGATCCAGTGTCTGAGCCACATAGAAACTTAGGCCATTGATGACTGCGTGAACAAAATTTGTTCTTCAGATCAAGTCATCCTATTTAATGCAATCTTCAAAAATCACCATAGCCTTAAAGATCTCTCATGTAGAATGTCAGGGAATGTAGACAAATTAAATAAAGATAAAGTTAAAATAACAAAAAAGAAATAGGCTTTTATTGGCCACCCTATTTCCAATATCATTTTGGCTATCTTTTTCTTAGTATCTCTATACCCATTCCTAAAACTATATGAAGTCATAACTTTCTTCATCATTTTAAATAAATGGTATGATCACCTACACATCTTTCTGTTTTCTGGATCTTGTGTTTTATTCTTTAACAATAATGTATTTGGACTCAATTCCACTGGAGAATGTATGAACAGAACACATTCATTCCCGTGTAACTGTCTTATTTATTTTCTATTCTCAGACTCATATGCATTTTTAGGATTTTGGAACACTACGCTATTTTCATGCCCTTGAACACATTTCTTTGTGCATATGCTGACACTTCAGATAGCACCAAAACTGAAATGTTTTATTAACATGTGTGTTAATAACATGCTTACCATAAAATGGACTCCTACAATACTATATGAACAATTATCATTCTTATCAATGGGTGTAAGAAGATTTTTTATCTCACCAATATCAAATATTATCCTTTTTATTATTTTGTTAAAAACATTCATTTAATTTGCATTTCCCAGATGACTTATCATGACAATCTTTTAAAATTAGTGCTTTTTAAAAATGTACTACTCGTTTTAAAATGTAGTTAGTTTTTCTTATATCACTAGACATGTACAAACAGCATTGTTTTTAGAAATCACAAGGTCTGAATTTTAGTCTTGATTTTGCCTTTTAAAAGCTATATAGATGCTGTAGCTGGCTTTTTGCTACTTTGTGGTTCTTCTTTCTTCCATTCTTCTCCATCCCTTTTCTTCTAACCTTTCAACCTCCTAACACTAGTTAAGAGAGAAAAAGGAATAGAGAGGAAAGAAAAGCAATCCCTGAATAAAGTCAGGAGTCAGAAATCAGCAAGATTATCATTAGATCACTTTCTGCTGATCAGGGGCATCAAGTTTCTTGAGAAAAGTTTGATTTTTGATGTCAGAATATCTACTTTTTCTTATTTTTCTTTGTGTTCGACTACTTAACAAATCATGAGCACAGCAACCAACAGGCAGCCAATGATCCCACACACATACACCTCTAGGGACTCTAACATTTATAAACCCTCTGAAAAGTCCCCAGAACTTTCAACATCACACAATTACAGAAACAATCTGTAGCTGGCAGAATCATGCCCCTGCTAGAGCATGAGGCAAATCATAGTCAGTCGCTGTGGACAATGTGAAGTATCTCCCTATCCCACCCGTGGGATTATGCAAAAGTATGTCTTTATACTATTTATGTGTGTGTTTTTCTAAGAAATCAAAATTCTCACTACAAGATAACTTTTCTGAGTCTCTCTTTACTCACCCAAAACAAAAGGAATAAACCAAGTTCTCACTGACTGGCATAATATCCCGTAGGTACATATGATTCGTTAAGTAATAGTTTAAACTAAATATATTTTAAAATACAAAAGGATGCTATATAATGTTTTATTAATTATTTAATCATCTCATACCTGCAAACTATGTATTTTGGACACAATTCTGTGCTAGATAAGCTATTCATCCCTTTTCTCCCCTGGCAACCTTCTCAGTCCCTTCTAGCACTATGAAAGCCAGCCAACATGGAGATTGTCTTAGTCAGTTGAGATTGATTTCTCTATATCCCGCCATTAAAGCATATGTGGTTTTCTTATTGATTTCTGGGCATCTGTCATGTTTTGGATAGCAATTCTTCATTGTGTTCTTTCCAAATGAAGCTTCCTATCTTCTGCTTTGGTTTTAACCTTGGTTAACAAAATAATAGACGTTTCAAATTTCGAAAACCACATTTTTTACTTGACCTCTTATACAGATTTTAGCTTCTTTCTTCAAGCACTTCCCACATTCATTTTCCTAAACATTGTGATCTCCTGACCTACTCCTGATTTATAGCAGATCTCGTTAATTTCCTCACATACTCAGCCTTTTCTCTCTGGACTTGTCAGTTCTCAGAATGTTATTCTCAACACTCATGCAACTGCCCCATTCATGAATTTCACCATCTTCTTCATGCCACCTACTTTTAAAGATTAAAATAAAGGAAGACTTTTATCTTTAGCCATAGCCTACTCTGAGTTCTAGATCAGAAGATGAAATTTGCTTGCTGGACAAACCCCATGTACACATCTCTTAAAAATCTCAAGTCTAACAAAGTCAAATAGATTCTTAGTTTTGTTTGCCTACTCCTGGCCACATTGCCTGAGTCTTCTCTGTCTCCATAAATGGATTCAGCTTCTATCATGTTACAGTGAATTAATACACTTTCTGTGACTCAGGGAGAACTGATATATTACAGGTCAGACTTACATATTTATAAAAGAAGAATGAACTGAAGTATGATCAACAGTTTTGTTGCATTAGAATAATCTAATTACTTAGTAAAACAGATTCCCAGGCCCTACTCAGCAAATCAGGGCTAGACTAGTGCAATGATATTTTACTGAGACAAATTTTCTGCATCATGAACTCTAAGATCCACCAGCTTATATTTGCACTGATTAGAAAGGATGCCCAGTGCCTGATGTCTTTGCTTTTATTTTAGGACTGCGGGTTATGACACATACTTGCAGTTCTTGGGTTCTGATAAAGTCTCCATAAGGGTAAATATTAACTTTATATTAGCTAACAAAATGTACTAGAAAACTGTCTTTGAAAATTTGTCTTGAGGGAGCCATGCTTCAAGCCAGTTCAGCTGAGAAACATGATATGAACACATAGCTTTGCCCTGTGACCACCATAACTAGGTGACAAATGGAAGAGACAAGTCACACTGATTTGATCAGAGGTTCCTTGGCAATTTGATTTTGTTAATATAATATAATGTTAATATAATACATGTTTACATGGCATAGATAGCTCTAAGAGTAGACAGAGCTAGGTAACAAACAGAATTGTCTATGGTTTAGACTTAGAGACGAACTGGTTAGTCCACCAGGCTCAATTCTCAGTTCCTAGAATGGTGGATGAACTTATCCAAATTCCAAAGAACTTGCTACCTAGCTTGGTTCTTCGCTATCATCTTCCATAATCTGGTCCTAACATTCCTGGTAGATGGCTTTCCACTGTCTACATGTCTCTACAAATATATTGTACAGTGGTGTAACTATGAATCACATGTGACTATTAACGTTTTAATATTCATAAAATGAAATAAAACAAAAAAAAAACCATTGTTTCCCTGGTGGTATTGGCCCCATCCTTAGTATTTATTTAACCACATGAGTTGTTACTGCATTGGATAATACAATTGTAGAATATTTAAAAGAATGGAGAAAGTTCTGTTAGATACTACAATTTTGGAGGCAAACAAGGGTTTCCTCTGGAAAGGGGTACAATATATCTTTCTCTTAGACTTAACAACTTGTGTTACTGGCCAGAGCTCTATCTTAAATAAACTAGTATATATACTAATCTTTATATATAATGTTATATGTATATGTATAAATGATATGTATATCAATTATGTATATCAACCCTCTATATTTCTAAGCATGGGATTAGTAAATGCAGATTTGTAGAAAAAAACATGAGGGCAAAAAGAGAGGAAAACTGGAGGGGAAAAGAGAATGAGGACCCCATCCTTTCCCAACCAAAGCAAAAAAAATTGAAATTCCTTGGAGTTTTTTCCTCCTTTTGTTTCCCTTATAAACAATTACCAAAACTTACTTTTTTCTAAAAGCTGTTACCCACCCCCAATACACTGTCTATACAAGAGAACAGGCAATTGTCTCCTTAATTTCCTAAGGACTCCCTAAGATGTAGACATTTGTCAGTATATTTGCTGGAAAAAAGAATATTCTATAGTGTAGATAGATTATGTACCACAACACATTTTTCACACACCCAGGTATGGCTATTAAAATCATTATTTTTTTACCACGAATCCACTTACCAACATTTGACTTCAACCTATCAGAATTCCTTTAATTCCTTTCAATAATAAAGCTTTTCATACTTTTGAGTTGAAGATTCCTCCATCCCCAGATGAACAAATAATTTAGATTTTCTTTCTTGAGATCCCGGGAAATTTCTAATCTTGTCAATTTGTTTGACATTTAAATGACATTTTTATGGCCTTTACCCTGAACCTTGGAGGTTACAAATGAAGTCAACATTTACTCATTGAATTGAGCCAAGGTCAATTTAATTTGTGTTAAGTCAAGGATGGATGTGGATGCCCTTGCTGATCTCCCTTAATCTTCTTCAGGGTCAGCACAATTTATAGCTCAAAATAAAAATGAACATATTGGGCTATTGGTTAAGAGGGTAGGAAAAATTCCCATTAGAGGCACTAAAATATAAAGTCTTTCCTTCCATCTATCTCTGTTACCTGGTCACTTATTGTCATGGCTTACTGTGTACTTTTATATAGAAGATAATTAATTATTGTAAAATTTATAATTTTTGAGAATTTAATATATGCATATTATATTTCCATCATTTTTATCACTTTCTTTCCTTCTCAAACTCATTATGGCTTTCCTACAACTCTCTTCTTTTTAAATTTTTATTGTTATGGCATACACCCACCAATGTACATGCACATGTGTGCACATGCATGCCCATACACACATATATACATAAATATGACCTGCTGAGTCTCTCTAGTACTGCTCATATGTACATGAATTTAGGACTGACCATTTGAGCTTAGCTAACCTATCAGGGGACTCATCCCTGGAATACAGTTCATCCCTCTCTTAGAAGCCACAAATTACCTATAGCTCTTTATCTAGGGATAGATGACTGGCAGCGTTCCTATGATCTCCTTCTCAAAGTATTTGCTGTTGGTATATAAAATGGCTACTGGGTTTTTTTTATTCGCAAGTTGATTTTGAATCATCACCACTTTGTTGAAAGTGTTGATCACTTCTACAAGTTTCTCATGGAAGCTTTCCTTTATAACATTATATCATATGCAAATAAGGATAATTTGACTTCTTCCTTTCCTGTTTTTAACCTTTAAATTTCTTTCTCTTATTGCCCTAGCTAAGTGATTCAAGTGTTCTATTGAAAATCGGGAGGACAGTGGAAACCATCTCTTGTTCTTGATTTTTCTGATTTAGCTTTGAGTTTTTCTCCATTTAAAATGATGTTGATGGTGTGTTTGTCACAGCGTTTATTATGGTGAGGTGTCTTCTCTTCAGTTCTTCTCTCCCTAGAACTTATGAAGGAATTTGGATTTTGTCAAAGGCTTTTTCTGTAGCTATTGAAATGATTATGTGGTTTTTGTATTGTGAAGATTGTTTATATGATTTATTGACTTACATAAGTTGAATGTCGTTGAGTCTTGGAGACAGAGCCAACTTGATTGTGGTGGGCATTCTTTGTGATATGTGCCTACATTCAGCTTGCATTTTATTGGGGACATTTCTAGTCTATGCTGATCAGTAATATTTTCTTTCTTTCCTCCTTCTCTTCTTCTTCTTCCTCCTCCTTCTTTTCCTCCTCCTCCTTCCTCTTTTATTCAGTCTTCATCTGGTTTTAATATTAGAGTGATATTTCATAGAAAGAAATTTGAAAATTATCCTTCTGTTTCAACATTTTAGTTATTTAAGAAATATTAACTATAGCTTTTCTTTAAAAGTCAGCTAAAACTCTGTTGTGAATCCATCTGGCTGGGGCTTTTTTTAATTTAAAGCTTTTTAAAAAATAATTTTTATTACTGTTTTGATTTCCCATTTATTGTGGATCTCTTTAAGTTGTTGATTGTTTCTTGACTTAACTGTAGTGGTTTGTATGAATCTAAAAGTTAACCCATTTCTTTTCGGCTCTTAAAGTAATAGAGAATAGGTTTTTAAAGTCTTCCCTTACAATTCTGAATTTCTTTGGCATCCATTTTGAAGTTTTCTTATCATCCCAACACTCTTCATTTGGATCATCACTTTATTTCTAACTGAGTCAAGGCTCTGTCAATCTTGTTTATCTCCTCCAGTTCATAGATTCACAGATTCTTTGTATTGTTTTATTCCTTTCTATTTAATTAATTTTGCTTTGATTTTTATTTAATTATTCATTTTTCTACCTTTATATAGCAGAATAATTAAGTATTATCCTAAAAGTACACCCTTTGAGACAGAATTTTACATAGCTGTTATATGACAAAACTTTTCCTGAGTAAAAGCAACACACATCTATTAACCCCAGATTATGAACCCATGACAACAAAAGTCTGGATACTACCAAAATCCAACTTGGTGAACCAATGAATTTTACTGGGGTTAATTACAGGAAAATGGGTGAAGAATTACAGGAACAGAAGTTACTCAAGGACAGTTCCATCACCAAACCCTACCCCAGCATAGATGACAGCTCACAAAATCTGGGAATCTAGAGTACACTGCACAGCCTGCGGGCAGCTCAACACTTTGGAGAATCAGTTGCTCTAAACCTTCCAGGCAGCTCAGCTGGTTTCTGCTAGACTGGTCTTAGAGTCTTCCTTGTAGCTTGGCTTGCGTGAGAGTTATTGCCATCCGTCTTTACTGTTTACACTTGAGAAGGAGAAGCCTAGTTAATCTGCTCAGTTTCAGTGACTTCCTGAAGTTGTTTTTAGTTGTTTACCATCTGTCTTAGAGCCCTCCTGCAGGATGGAATATTTCAATCTCTAAGGAAAATGCTATACAATGGCCCAGGTTGGCCTTAAACTTACTATGTAGCCAATGATGACCTTGAATTTCTGGTTTCTTGCCCCTGATTCCCACATGCTGGGATTACTTGTGTGATCCATTGTGCTTGGCTAAGATTCACCTTTATGTTGTTCAGAACTAGTTTTCAGTGTAAATGTAGTGGCAGTTATATTTGCAGAAGTACTGCAATTATACTAACTGTACTTTGCAGCTCATATATGCTTATTTTTTAACAGAACACAGCTCAAAAGTAGCTCAACTTTTTATATCACTTCTCGATACATATGCACTCTCAATAAGTCCAGTAAACATTTATCAAACTTTTCACAATTTTGACAGGAGAGATTTAAACCCAGTGCTTGATCTCTTTGGGGTCTCACTGGTTCCTGAAATCATAAAGCTGACCCCACCAAAATCTTAACAAGAAGTAGCTTTTCAGAAAATAAAGGGTCTGTTGACATCATACTAGGAAAGCACTGAAGGAAACTTCCAAAGACATCTACTTACCTTGTCAAAACTTGGGGCTTGGTGCAAGTTAGAATTCACTGCAGAATATGCTCACCCTTCAGAAATTTATTCATGAAATGGCTGAAGATTATTTCCAAGATAACCACTTTTGGACCAATACACTAGACAAACCCTATTCTTTTTACTGTGGCTTAGAACACATTGCCACCTCTGACTTGGTGGAAGGTGAGCTTTGACACAGAGCCCCAAAACATCCCAACCAATATAACATGATAGATGCAGATGCTGGAATTTGGTAGACCATGGCCTCAGTCACGTGCTTCTTGTCATTTAATGTCCACATGACCTGGAACATATCACTAAACGTTTCTGGGTTTGTTTCCTCATTTGTAAAGTCAGAATATTAGACCCTTCGCAAAACAACTTTGTAACATTGCACATGTATAGAGCTAAACCCAACCCCTCTTGTATAGAAAGCATTCAATAAATGGGGGTATCATTATAATTGTATATACAACATCATCCACATCTTCATTAAACACCTTTGTCTAATTCTCTGATAAGTGTCTCCAAGGAATGAATTAATAAGTAGTGTTTCTTAAATAGGAAAGGTGGAGTTTCCTCTGCTAAAATAAAAGCCAGGAATTAATTAAATATGCTGCTCCTTATAGGTAATTGTTTAACCAGCATGAGATAAGATTTAGTCACTGAGTTCGCTGTGCCCTGTGCTGAACAATTGCATATTTAATATTGAATGTCTTCTGGCTGTTCAATCACCTGTAGGCATTTCGTTGACCTGACATGAATCATGTCAATCGTGTCAAACAGGCTGAGCACCTTCTGTGTGTATTGGGTTTTTTCCTTGTTTACATTACAAGTGTGCTTACCCTCAGGGTACCAGAGTTCTGGGTAGCAGCCTTCTGAGATGGATGTCAACCATGAACAGGGGTTGTATATGACATTTGTGTGCAGGGCAAGCCCAAGACAACTATTATCTTGGGCATCTTCAAATTTCCAAACTGAAGGAAGCATCCAAGGTCAAAAATGGACACAGTTTGGCATGGTGTTCTGGTTTTGAATCCTGACTGCACATTAGAGATACCTGGGAGCTTTGAAACAGTACCCAAGAGTGGGTTTTGCATGTGCAAGATGCTAGCATGACTGACCTGGGTAAGGAGCAAAAATCTAAAGTTTTTAAGAGTTCTGACATGCAGTGAGGTGGAAAACCACTTGTGAAATACAGAAATCAGGAGGAATTTCTACATTTTATTTATCACCAATCAGTCATTCTCCTGCCTCTACACCAGTAAAATGAGGAAGTAGAATTAGATAATACCCGAGGATCAAATCTAGATCCATTTCTTAGGAACTGAGATAATAGGCATTTAAACCACAAGGGCTCAGTGGTACAATTCTGTTTACTGGGGGATTGGTAATATACATGTTCTTGTAGCTGGAGTTTGCTATAGACAGTTCACGGGTGGAGGTTAGGAATGATGCTAAACTCACAGCACACAGGGAAGCTCCCTATAGGAAGAACTCTGTGGCCCTAAAGTGCTAGATTATCCTAAAATAGAAAGTTCTTTAAACTTTGGGTTTCACCACAGAGAAACTTCTTGTCCTTGCTAGGAGACAGCTGGAGAGCTCTTGAATAACACTAGAGGTACGGCACCTGTAGTGCTGACATTTCCCAACCCATGCCGTCTCAAGACAAGGAAAAAGAAGCCTTGTGGAAGGTGACTGAGATTTCTTCTGGGAAATCTGTGCTTAGGTATTGGCAGCCACCTTGCAGATAAGCTTCCTACAAGGCAGGCTCTCTGCACTTGTTCCCTTACACCATGTACTTGGCAAAGACACAGCCCTCTCAATTTAGTCAGAGCAGCTGCTCAGGAAGGGATTGCCTCCAAAGCACACTATGAAACCCACTGAGAAACTAGAGTATCGTGTAAATGTGTGTTTAGCCCACAGTAGAATGGCATAGGTCTCTGGTCCATTGAATTGATAGAAGCTTCATC
Organism: Rattus rattus; assembly: GCF_011064425.1. NCBI lineage: Eukaryota > Metazoa > Chordata > Mammalia > Rodentia > Muridae > Rattus > Rattus rattus. The sequence continues at coordinate 69,521,496 of NC_046168.1, read as the reverse complement.
TTATGCAGGGACTTAACAAACTAGAATGTGCTCAAAAGAAGGCTGATACTATGATTCCCCCCCCCCCCCGTGGGACAATTCATTGTGTCCAAAGAACAGAGGAAGGAACAGAGAAGTCTGTCTACAGAACAAAAGATTCAGATCATAAGCTTTGTTTTTATATATTTGAGGGACTACTATGGGAAAAGGGGACATCTGGTCTGTTTTTAATGGTTTGGAGTTTTAAGAATATGTGTTCGATCAGAGTGTGGAATTGATAACTTTGATTAGAGTGCTTCTGTCAAGCAGAAGGAAACAACTGGATGACCACTTAGCAGTGTCAGATGAGGGTCCGGTCACCGGAACTAACATGTGATCATTTATCAGAGTTTCTGGGGAAGTGGGGGGGGGTGTTGAATGAAACAGTCTCAGACCATTTTCTTCCTACAGTACAGTGATATGCAGGAAAAAGCACAGCCCACTTCAGCTGCTGTGTTCAGCTAAGGCTGGAGAATAGCTGAAGAAATGTTCAGTGGCTAGAGATGTATTACAGGTGATATAATCTGTTTCAGGGCTATTCTGCTTCTCCTTAGTGGTCCATCTTGAGATATTGTGATGGCTTGTATATGCTCAGTCCAGGGAGTGACACTCTTAGAAGGTGTGGCCCTGTTGGAGTAGGTGTGACTTTGTTGGAATAGGTGTGTCACTGTGGGTGTAGGCTTTAAGATTCTCATCCTAGCTGCCTGGAAGTCAGTATTCTGCTAGCAGCCTTCAGAAGAAGATGTAGAAATCTCAGCTCCTCCTGCACCATGCCTTCCTGGATGCTGCCATGTTCCCACCTTGATAATGGACTGAACCTCTGAACCTGTAAACCAGCCCCAATTAAATGTTGTCCTTTATAAGAGTTGCCGTGGTCATGGTGTCTGTTTACAGCAGTAAAACCCTAACTAAGACAGGTTAGAACCTAATGAAAAATTACAACTTTCAGACTTTTTGTGAGGGAGAAATTCATTCCTGAGTTTAATAGCATACAACTATTGGATGCCTGAGATTGCGTTTGAGGAAAACCTTGGTCAAATCCACAGATCTGGAGACATTTCTGCACCTCTTCTTCATGGCTGTTATCGGCTGGCTACCAGATAATATTTAATGGCTTATATGCAAATCATTGAGCTAAATGCATTATATGTGTTGTCACATTGAGTTCTTAATCATCTCTGGGCAGGCTTTACTCTTCCCAATTTACTGAGAGGGGAATATATTCAAAGAAATCAACTGATGGCTTGGTTCTTGGAACTAAGCCACTGGGAGATGTTCAGCATCCAAACTATGTCACCAAACAGGGCAGGATCTCTTCTACAATGATTAGCTGTCTAGTTCAACTCCCAACACATGGTATCTCAGTATTATCGAAGGCCAGGAATTCTACAGTTTGAACAGTCCTCATTGTTGCAAAGTTCAGTTAAATTTTACTTTCCTGTATCTTGGCATAATATAAGACATGAATCTTATGGGTGGAACTGGTTCTAGAATTACAACTTACTAGCTTTCAAATTTGTTTTTCAGGTTTACAAACCATTTCGCTCAAATTGATTCTTATTCAAAAGTGTGGCAACACAAAACAAAACTGGATTAAAGGAGGTGCTAGTATAGGGATATATGCACATAACCATGACCATTGCTCCATGACTAATGTCTACAATGGCTCTCCCATAATGGGGCTTGATAAAGTCCTATATAAAATTTACCTGAGCTATGCTACTGAACCCCGTGTGTTATAGACAAGAAAATAGGAGGCTCAAACACTAGGAGTCAATAGAGGAAAGAAAGAAAGTTCAGATCTTGGGTTCAGAACTCAGGGTCAATTTCTCTCTAACTCGTTGGTTCATCCATTCACTCGCCATCTTGCTATTACATTCCTAGTAGAGTTACAAACAACATCCTTGTAGGTAGAGATTCAGCAAAGATGCACAAAGACAAGATACCTCCTAGAAAGGTGTCTCAGCATTCACAGCTTCTCGATTACTTCTGATGGCTCCAATCCTGCTCCTGGATGCCACACCCAAAACTACAACAAATTACTCAGAGCATCCTGGGAAGCCTCTGTATTCAATACAGTGTTTTCACAACTTTCCAAAAGGTTTGAATGTAAAGCTCATCACACATTTTGGTAATCCTAGGAGGTTTTTTTTCCTTGACAACACAGTAAATATATTATATAGGTTTTTTTCTACCTTTTTCCCCTTTTGGAACGATGTATAGTATAGCTTAGAAAGAGACTCTGTTTTGCATCTTAACATCTAGGAGGATGGTGGGTCACTCAGACGTGTAAGATTTAAACTGCACATGACAGCTGGATTGGGCTGTGACAGAACAAGCTTAAGCTGTGTGGTGTGACTTGCAGTGAGCTGAAGGTGGAAAGACACACAAGCCCTGCTAGGTCTGACTCATTACTTGCACTGCAGCCATGTTCCTCCTCTTCCTGTGGTAGGTGTAGAAGCTTGGTGAGCTTTCTCTAAATCATTGGTGAGTTTTCCTGCCACTGGCCTACTTGGGCTACCTTGACTGTTGTCTCAATTTCCTTCCTGGCACATTAATCTTTCCTCCAAAAACAGGTCCATTATGAGCTCTCTAAACTTCTCTGCTCCCAGTTCCTGATCTTTGATCAATAATTAATTACTTTTTTCCTGCGGACTCTCTTTCGCTTGCTTCTCCTTTCTTGTGGAAGCTCAGCATACCCCAGGATCTTCTTTGTGTACCTTTTATATTTTCAACCACCCTCCCTGCTTCACATGAGCAATGACTAGGGGTTTAGGGGGGGTCTATTGAGGGCCAATACACACTTAGTGGTGCTGACTTGATGAGGCTCTCCAGTTCTACTTGGGCCTAGTTAGTAGGCCTCATCCTTTTGCCAAAACATGAAGATCAGTGTGCTGGAATTCTTCGATGATTTTATGAGGTACCCATGATTTATCTAGTACAATAATAAAGAAAGCAAATAAAGGTTCCTTTTACTATGAATCTCAATTTTAAATGCATGATCTTCTAGATCAAATAGATCTTTCTATTTGAAAAGAGTCAGCAAGAAACAAAAACAACAACAAAACCAAATAAACACGGGCATATCTTGACCTGCACAAAGACTCAGATTTCTATTTATAAATCATGGTAGACAATGCTAATAATGTTATTTATCCCTGCTTCTTCCCACTCATCTTATCACCACCCCCTAGTTGGAGTTCCCATTGCTCCTATTAACCTTTAAGTAAGAGAGAAACAAATGAATAACTAAATGAATAAATAAATAAACTGGCCATAAATGCTGTTAAGAATTCAGGGAAAGGAGAACCCTTATTTACTGTTTTGTGGGCTTGCAAGCTGGTACAACCACCATGGAAATCATGGTGGAGAATCCTTAGAAAGTTAAAAGTGCACCTTCCACATCACCCAACTATACCACTTTTTGCTATCTACCCAAAGGAATCAATATAATACTACAAAGATACTTGCTTCAACATGTTCACTGTCTTTCTGTTTACAGTAGCTCAGAAACTAAACTAAACATGGTACATATGCACAATGAGATTCTGTTCAGCTGTAAAAACAAATCATGAAAGTGAATGAATGGAACTGGAAAATATTACACTGAGCGATGTAACTCAGACCCAGAAATTCAAGTGCCCCATGTTCTCTCTGTTTCTAGATCTGAGCTCTGAATCTTTAATTTGAGTATATAACCAAAGTATACAGAGAAATCAGGAAAGTAGAAAAGGCCCATTGATGGGGGATGTTTCTATAGAGGGAGATAATAGGAGATTAAGTATAGGAGATTAAGTATGGTTTTCATTATTATTGCTTGTTTAATTATTGTGCTTCCTTACAACTTATTTGTTTGCTCTCTCATTTGCATGATTTGGTCACCAAGCCTTTTTGTTATCCTTGTCATACAAACAATAAATGGCCCTTTTTAGCTTTTCTCACAGGGATATTTTGTACCTTATTTCATTTTATCCATTCTGACCATGTTTAGAGCTTCACTGACTGCCTCAGACATTCGGCTGTGGTCCTTCTGACTCATATTTTCTCTCTACTACCCACAAGACTGCATCACTAAGCTGTCTCATAGATATTAATAGAAGAGTTTAGTACTCACTTGTTCAAAGGACCTCGTATTCTTCTGTATGTAAAAATCAGTTGCCAGTAATTTTTTAAGTGCAAAATTCTTTTCTCACCTAAACTCTGCCCTCCACTGTCAGTGGGCTGGTGGGAAACCCTGAACTCTGTTTGTTGCATGTACATAATCATCATACACATAGTCCAGAGTCCTTTGGCATAGATGACTTAAGTAACATTATATGTCTCCATTACCGTTCTTCTCCCCTTTTATAACTACTATAAGTCTATTTATTAGCTTTTAATATCAAGCTTCTTCGCAAAATTCTTTCCAAAACAAAAATGACTCCCATGTTCCCCATTGGAGAGAACTTTATTTCGAGAAAGAGCTTGAGAGTCCGAATTAGGAAGAAGTATCAATTTATGGTGTGGAATCCACAGGTAACTACTTGTATTACTTTTCTATTGCAGTAATAAAACACCATCACCAAGACAACATACAAAAGGAAAGGTTTATTTGAAGCTTATGGATCCAAAGGGCTAAGAGTCCATGGTCATCATGGTAGGGAGCATGCAGAAGACAGGCATGGTGCTGGAACAATAGCTGAAATTTTCCATCTTGGCCCACAAACAGAACAGCAAAGAGAGTTAACTAAACATGGCGTGAGACTTTTGAAACTAATAAGTCCATCTCTAGTGACATCCTTCCTCCTAATCTTCCCCAAACATCCACCAACTGGAGAACAATTATTTAAGCACATGAGCATATGGGGGCCATTTCATTCCAACTACTACGTTCTGCTTCCACCCATAAGGTCATGGCCATATCATAAGGCAAAATGTATTTCCTCCAGTTTCAAAGTCCCCATAGTCTTTTCGCACCTCAACACTATTTTAAAGTCCAAAGTCTCTTCTGAGACTTCTGGCAACCTTTTAATTTGTTAACCACCTGTTAAATCAAAAAGCAAATTCCATTCTTCCAACATACATGCTATCATCCCAAAAGGAAAGCAGGAGGCATAGTGAAGAAATGCTGGACCAAAGACCAAAGAACATTAAGGAAAATGTATCTAGTGTCAAGGGGCTGCAATGGTTCCATCCTTATGGTTTTACTGCCTGTAAAATATATTACAGTCTTGGGCTGGTCCCAACCCTGCTTGCAGCTCTCCTTAGCCAATATCCCATGACTTTAGAACTTTTAACACTTTGGATTCTCCAACGTAATCCAGGCTTTGTTTTCACAGTGTCACAAAAAGGCCTTTCAGGGTCTCTTACCCTCTCTGAGCTTTCATTCAGGGAATGCCCTGCCACACATAGCCTGGCTTCAGTTTTTCTCCTTAACCACAGAGGAAGATTCCACTACTCTTTTATGTGAGTATCCTTCATAACTCTAAAACAAGGTCCATGTGAGTATCTGCCAGATCTGGCTGCCCATTTGGGATGAAGCCTAGCCAGAAGTAGAAGATTCCTTCAACCACTTTCTTTCACAAGCAGGAGTTTACCTGGGTCTTTCTCTGAGGGCACACTTCCTTTTTATCACATTGAGAATCAGGCTTCCCCTTAATCTCCTTGTTTCTCCTTGCACAAGCCTTGGCTCCAGCATGACATTTCCTGGTCCTCTTTTTCTCCTCAAACTGTGTATTTTGTGTCCTGCTTGGCCCACTGTTCTCTTTCATCGCAGCTCTACGTAAGAGTGATTACTAATAACCATGCAACAGAGTCAGCATTAGGCTGTATTGAAGTCTCTTCCAAATTGTAAATTAGTTCATTATTTTTCAATTTAGTTCCAGGGCAATTCTTGGGACAAGGGTTAAACAGAGGCTAAAATATCATAGTAATGGTCTGTACCCCAGTTGTTGTTAAAGTTCTTGCTTCCTTCTCAAACTTCTTAAGCTGGACCTCCACAAGCCATATAGCTCTTAGCAATGTCTTCCAGGCTCCTATAAGGCTGCCCCATTCAAGCCTGATGATAGCACTCAACCACTTTTCTAGTTCAAAGTCCCAAAGTCTTCCAGAATCTTCCAAACCCGTCATGGCCAGATCTGCCAGAGCAATAGCCCACCCCCATGGGCCAACTTCTGTAGTAGCTACTTTTCTTTTGCTGTGATAAAACACCATGGCCAAGGTAGCCTATAGAAAGGAAAGGTTTGGTGTGGCTTACCTCTAGTGGGATAAGGGTTTATCACCATCGTGGCAGGGAGCATGGCAGCGGGCAAGCAGGACTGGCATTAGAACAGAAGCTGAGAGCTCACATCTTCATCCACAGAAAGGAAGTAGAAAGTTAACTTGAAAGGGTATGAGTGGGTTGGGGATTTAGCTCAGTGGTAGAGCACTTGCCTAGCAAGCGCAAGGTCCTGGGTTCGGTCCTCAGCTCCGAAAAAAAGAAAGGGTATGAGTCTTTTGAAATCCGAAAGCATGTCCCCAGTGACATACTTCTTCCAATAAGTGTGCACCTCCTAAGCCTCCACAAGCAGCCACCAAGTGGAGACCAAACGTTCAAACACATGAGTCTATGAAGAACATGTCAATCAAACAAACCACCACACCAACCATCGATCCAGATCTACTTTATATTTCCCTCCTCCTATCAAATGGAAATAAATATTCAGTACATTCCTTCCTTATAGATTTGTGCTGAAGACTAAACATGGAGGAAGATGAAAATGTGCCATCCATTATAAAGAGGCTTTGCCAGTTCATAAGGCAAAACCCTGCATTTTCAAACTGACCCGTTAGAATATTGGAGAAAATTTATTGTTAATGATGTTTTGTATCAAGGACTTTGCATAGCTCTGGCAATGTTCTTGGCGATGTCTGTGTTTGAGGACAGTCGGTCGTAGTCTCACTGTATTTTGAACCCTACCCCACACCCTTCTACTTAACAGCTTTGGAGAGTGAATCTGCGGCTCAGAAACTGAGGACTTTTCGATTCTTTGACACAAAAGACAAATTAACTTTCCTGTGTTTCCAGAAAATCCTCTTCCCTCTAAGTGGAATATAAAGTATCAAATGCTAACAATAGGATATTAAAAGCCAGATCTGAAGCAATTACCCACGGCTTTGCAGAACAGTCCCACACACAACTGCTACCCAATCAGAAGGCCCATGTCTGTCACCCACTACCTCTGCGACTCATGGAATCAGAATGTCAGAGCTGCAAAGGATCTTATGGATTATTCTCCTCCTACTCACTTAACAAATGGGGGAAATGAGGCAGAGAAGTAGGTCTGTGCTGTTAGGGGCATACCCTGGCAGACTAACACCGCATTAGAGCTCCCTGTGTGCTGATTTCTGTTCTTATTGCTGCACTTTGCTCCTGCTCCTGACTTTGGCTGGCAGAAAAGTGCATTCCTGCGATGGCAAAACAGTGCACACTCAGTGTCATCTTCTATAACAAATGCCACCTTTTCGGGTGTAATATAATCTTCCATAAATTTTTATCTCGCGTAAAAACCTTCAGGCAAATTGCAGTAAAGTATTAACTGTTCATTGTGCTGGTATAATATCATAAGTTGAGATTATTCCAGACGAGTGACATCATCATACCACCCCTTTCCTATTCTAAAGTCCTCTACTGCCTTTGCTACTGCAGAGAGGAAATGATTGTATCATCCATGGAATTAGACGCTCAGCCATTATGAAGACTTGGCCAATGGCATATGAGCAATCCTTTCTTCCTTCTCTTCTTCCTTGTATTCACATTTTTAAAAAGTCTTTGTAGATATATCAACAGATGAGATAAAAATGTAGGGTAATCATTTTGGGGCATATGTTGCGCTATCTAAAGAGTTAATGGCATTTGGAATTATAGAAGGACATACAACCAAGAATGAATCTGAATCCCAAGTGTGTTCAGAGAAACTGGCGGTCTCAGAAATAGTTTTATGTTACTATTTTAGGAAGAACGGATGCATATTCTCTACAATAAGAGAAGACACTAGCTGAAAAGAAGAGAACATTATGGAGACATTGCTGTCTAGGTTAATGAAAAGCCATGCATATATCCAAGCAAAATATACAAAATTCTCATGTCTTGAAAATTGACTGGCAGTATCACCAAATGGCTCTCTGGCAACACAGGTGAAACAGTGGAAGAGTGGACATCAGTAAGCAAAACCCAGTTTTTCAAAAAAGACTCTAGAAATTACAAACGTGTGGTGTAAAGTAGACTTCACTAGAATTCCAAGACATTCATTGTATAAATGAACAAAAATAACTCAATGTAAGATGTGAGCATATTCTAGTAGAAAAGTTTTGGTGAAACACTTAAACATATCACCAGGCAAAGCCTGACAGGATGAGGCCATGCTTAAGCATGTTAGGGCATGTTAAACATGTTTATAGCATGGTGTACTGTTATATTTTGTTCTGCCCTGCTGTGCACTTTCCCTTGGCAGAAAACAAGACTCAGATAGTGCCTACTACAGCTTATCTATGTTCTTAGAAAACATTTGAAATGTTGAAATTCTTATAGCATGAACTCAAGTGGGAAAATTGCTACCAGGCCCATAAAATAAAGTGTAACTGAGATAAATGTTCTTCATTTTGAGTCAAATACATGGTAATATATAATAATGTAATAACACAATTATTAAGATTAGACTCATCAGAACTTCAAGTATAGACACCACCTTAGAGCGAAAGACATAAAAAAAGTTCTAGCGAATAGGACCAGCAAGGAGCTGGTCTTGCTATTCCAATAGCTGGAAAAAGTGGACTTCAGCAAAGTTAATCAGAAGACCAATGATACCAATTCTAATTAATGTAATTACTAACCACATACACAGCAAACTCTCACTCACTTAATTTTATAAAAAGCATCCTCCTGTAAAGTTAAAAATTAACCACAACACAGCAATGGTGGGTGATTTCAATACCCTCCTTTCTCCAGATCATCCGGACGAAAACTAACAGAGAAACAGAAGAATTAAATGACAGCAAAGATCTAATGTCTCTACCCAAACAACAAAGAATATACTTTCTACTCAATGGCCTATGAACTAGATGACATGATTTGGACACAAAACAAATCTCAAAAAAAAAAAAAACCAAAACAGAAAAAAATGGAGACATGCTATATTGTCTATATCACCACAATGCAATAAAGCTGGAAATCCAAAGGAAAAGAATCTCTAGAAATCCCATGTATCTGTGGAGATTCTGTTATAACACCAGAAAGAGAACAAATAAATGATTTAATGACAAATTCAAGAATTTGGAAAGCAAGAATAAACCAAACCTACATCTAGTTAATGGGAAGAAAAAAAACCTTAAAACATGACAGAAATTAATAAAATAGAAATAGACCAATACAAGGAATTAACGACTCTATGAGTTGGTTCTCTGAAAAGATAAAATTGACCATGAACTAGAAGAAAGAGGAGATGACCCAAAACATCAGAATTAAAGATAAACACTACAATAAACATCAAGGAAATTTAGAATATTATAAGATAATACATTAAAAACCTATACTCCTTTAAGCTAGAAAACTTAAAAGAAACAGGTTAACATCTAGATTTATCTAGCATAGAACTGGAACCAAGAAGGTATCAGCAAATTAAACAGAACCATAACAAATAAGGAGATTAATGTGAGATCTCACATTAAAAAGTCCAGATTCTGATTGATTCACAGAAGAATTCTACCAGACTTTCAATAAAGAACTACAACTGATATTTTTCAAATTAAAAACAAGTATTTCCAAATGCTTCCTGTTATTACTATAACTCCAAAACCTATACGCCAATATTTCTGATGCATATCGATAGAAAAACTCCTGATAAAATATTTTCAAACTAAATACAGGTATATGTCAAGAAAGATTAGCCATTGTAGTCAAGTTGGTTTCATCCTACAGATACAGCTATAGCTGAACACATACAAATCAATAAATGCAGTCCTACGCATTGACATTGCAAAAATCACATGATCATCCTGATAGCAACAGAAAAGAACTTTGACACAATCCAACATGCCTTCGTGATTAAAACGTCCTAGAAATGGTTGAATTGAAGGAAATATACCTCAACATAAGAAAATCTGTATATGGCAAACATATGGCCAACATGACCCAACTGGCAAATAACTCAAAGCCATCCTATTAAAGTCAGGAACAAGAGAGGGCTTCCACTGTTCCCACTCCTTTTTCAACAGTACTTGAAGTACTAGCTACAGCAATATGAGAAGGGAAAGAAATTAAAGGGATAAAGTCGGGAAACATATATGTCCATATGTATTGATAACAAAGTCATTGTTAGTCTATTGTGTAGGGGGAGTAGCTGATGACTAAAATTGGTTCCCTAATTGTTTCTTGACTATGTCAATAAAGACCTCGGAAGCTAATCATCGGGAGAAGGTGGTTGGTCAGTGTAGAGCAATCGCAGCTCCTGGCATTCCTGGGAAAAGCATGAGCTGCTGGCACTGGGCAAGGAACAAGCATGGGTTTTTAATAGCATATTAGCATTGATAGGAATGAGATCACTGAGAGTATGTCCGCATAAGCAAAATCAGGAGGGACCTGGAAATCCCACCTCTTTACCTTCTCCTGATGACTAGCTTCTGTGGTCTTTATTGACATAGTCAAGAAACAATTAGGGAACCAGATTTTAGTCTTTATATTGTGCTGCTTGTGCTTGAAGAGCTGGGCTCCTTTCAAGTGCTTTTTATTAAAGAGACATCACCAGAACATGCATTTATTTTGTTCATAGGACAGTGCTCATTACGGAATATGTTCTGGAAGATACAACATACAATAAGCTATTGGGCTGGGGAAGAGAAATCCCATCAGGAGAGATTAGGATTTTGGGTGGGTCTGGAATATAGGGAAGAAGTTGGGCAGAAGTGTTAGGAGGATACATTTGGGCTGAACATGATTAATTTTTTAATAGTTAAAGTCGTTCAGGAATAGTTATTGGCTATTTTATTATTAGGAACTTTTAGTTTAGCAGCTAAGCTGCAACCCATTTGCATGGTGCATGGAGGTGCCTGCTTTGGGTGTGCCTACCCGCCACCCCTTGACTCCATTCCAGTGCTTGAGCCTTTCTAATCTTCTTCTTCTCCAGGGATGCAGTGGAATGTGGTGGCCAATGGGAGAGTCGGTGTCACCTCACAGCAACTTCTCCTTTGGTGGCTGCTCAGCCCAGTGATACGTAGGCCCCAGGACAATGACCTAGAAGACAGCTGTAGCTTGAAAAGAAGCCAGTCCTAAGCTGCTACTTCGGTGTATGTGGCTGCCCCTGGCACTTTGTTCTCCAAGGCTTTTCAAGAGCATGAGGCAATCCACCCTGGACTTCCCGCCACGATTCTAGCAGGCGGTATTAGAGGAAGTCAGGGGAGAGAAGGGCTTCCTCCTTCGCTTTCTGTTTCTCAACATTTTCTCTTCCTGGAGTCTCCACTCTTGCTTGGTGGTCTCTGAAGTCCACGACCCAGTCCCCTTGCTGTTTCCAGTCTGTCTTGTAAACGTTTACCGTGTTCGATTTTCAGTTTCCAAACATGCCTTCTTTGAAGTGTCACCTTACGGATACTGTCAAAACATGTGCCTGGCTTGATCACACTTCTTGCTTGGTCCTATTTACCATAGCTGTGTTTAAACTCTCTACCATCCTTTCTCTGCTTTCTGCTGTGCACTTGGACCCTTTTTTCCCTTTGTCTAGTTGTAGACGTGCATCCTTTTGGCCAGTCCTGTGTCAATCATGGAGCTCTGTTTTCTTTTACCTGTGTTTAGTGCTAACGTTCTCTTGAGGACAGACTCCACTCATTTGCCATTGGAGACACAGAAGAGAGATCTGTCAGTGGAAAATGGTCTCTGCAGAAAGCCTGGAGGGAAGTCAAAGACAGCTTCTCCCAGTGCCAGGACCAGATCTATCTCATCTGAGAGATTTGACTTTCCTTTCAGCATAGATAGAACACCTAAAGAGCCTTAGGCGGGGCTGGTGTCATCACGGGCATCTATTAAGAGATGCTCAGATTTTCCTATGAGCTTGTGGTGAAACCCACAGTAGCAGCTCGAAACCTCAGACTATGGCTTTGCTGCTTCCAATGGACAGAACCAATGGATGCTCACCTTGTGCAGCCTTGATACCCTTGCTATCTTTCAGATGGAGAACTACAGAGTCCAAAAACGCTAGGAATGAAAAAACAGTATCTGACTCCAAGTCAGAGGACCCAAATGTCAGCCCAGACCCTGCTTCTAAAATGCTGTGAGACCATGAACGATGTCTTTCCATCTATGAATTTCACTTTCTACGTTGCCAAACGAAACTTGGAGTAGGGGAGTCTTTAAGATTTCTTTCCATTTCTAAGATAATAGGATGCTGCTATACCCTGCCTTCTGCTACCTCGAAAACTCATGGCCTGCCTGCCTGTTGGCATTGTTTCAAATGAATGGCCCTACTGATTTGGGTATTCTAGACTTCTGACTTGGTCATCTGTGCCCTTACAGTGAACCTGGTGTCTTTTACTCAAAGCAGAGTCCATGGTTTGTCCCAACTACCAGAGAGCAAAGGTTCTCAGCAAGGGAAGCACCACTTCTCAGAAACAGGTGACAGTTCAGCTTTCACCTTGACTGTGGTTTGATTCCATTTCAGGACCATGTACTGCACCATTCTCTTAAGCTTCTCATGGAGTGGCACTTGCTATTCCTGTCAGCATTGACTTTCATTCTGGAACTGAACTTGGCAGGAAAAGAGACTTTGGAATGAGGAAGAGAAGATTGCCAAAACCAGTCAAATGCCAAAAAAGAATTCTCTGTTATGTGAAGACTTAAGTTCTCTTGAGCGCAAGCCTTAGCAAAAGGAAGTAGACCCTGAGAGAGAACTTCTATATGTTGCTGAGAGAAAAAAAAAAAGATGTGCACTGAGAAATATTGCATGCTGAGATGGTTCACATCAAAACTGACCCCGTGAGTGGTTCTCACTGGAGGCCTCTTCTTGTCAACCATGAAGAGAGTTGCATTACCTTGCATACTGACTCTGTAGCAGGATCAGTCCACTTTGATTTGCAAGTGGTTGGTTCCCTGCCATGGATAGGTTCAGCCCTCATTTGGAGGCAAGCAGTGTTTTGAGGTTGGTTCTTCTCTAACCCAAAAGATGAGAGGCAACCAATCTGCCTCAACTGACCAAATGCCCAGCCTCTCAATGAACAGAGTGGTGAGTGAGTGACTCAAGCACTGAGTCAATGATGGACTGACTAAGTGGATGGAACTGAAAGCTGGATGGTGTGAGCCTCAGAAACGCTTCCGTGTACTCCATAACTGTTGATGGGGAGAGAAATTATGTTTATGGAAACATTTTACAAACCATAAAATGACAGCTCGTATGCTTGTTATGACTATGGGTATTTTGAATTACTGTAGATGTGCTTGAGCTCTCAAGACCATTTTATTTTTCGCTACGGAATGAGATCAGTTTAGAATGAGCTTTCTGTGTTGGAAACAAAACCCAATAGCAGCCCTTGAGTACCAACATGCCCCTAGGTACTCCTCTTCGTTATTTGGTCCTTGTTGATTACTCAGCACACATATTTCTATACCACCCTCCATCTAAATGATTTCTTTGTTCTCAGAGTGGTGAATAGAGAAAGAGACTGTGGGCAAATTTTGGTAAAAATGACTAATTTTATATGCAATTTCATAATCTCATGAGCTAAGTTAATATACCTGTTTTTCATATAAAAATGTATCCAAAAATGTTCCCTGTCCATAAAATTAATTCCCACCTTATAAATAAGATATATACATAATATATCTTTATTTAATATATAATATATATTAAATTAAATGTGGATCAATGTATGAAAGGTCAGCTGACAAGAATGTTAAATAATTGGTTACTAAGTTACGGAACAAGGACAGACTCTGACATTTTCTGACTGAGGGTAGTCTGTGTAATCAGCTGTTGATTACAGCATAATGCCATTTTTTTCTAATACCTTCATTTTGTTTACAGTTTTTCCAAGCATAGTCACAAATGGGGCTACTTGTAACATTATAGTTCAATGAAGCCACTAGTGTAATCAATCCAGTAAGTACATGTGTGTGTGCTGTTGGGAACATGAAGCTTAAATCTTATGATTTCAAGGGTTGATGAGCTCTGATGATGGTGTTATCTTTGGTGTCATGAACTGGTTGGCTATGTATGTGGTTTATTGAAGCTGATAGTTTTAAGATATGAATAGCCACGATTATTACCTTGTTTCCATGCAAAGCATCTTTGGTTTTCTGATAGATCCTTTTTGGACACAGCTTCCTGAAATATGTTCTTGGAACAATCAGGGACCTGCACAGGTTTTTTTTTAACTGATAGATTATATTTATTGGTAAGGTATGGACATATTACACATGTTTGTATGATTTCATCTGTACATATTTGAATAAGTTATACATTCAGACAAATCTTGTCATAAAAGAAATGATTGAGTTTTGAGTATGCAATAAAATGCCAAAGATCTCCCATGTGTGTTAGCGCTGTGGGGCATCTCTCTAACCTTGGAACCAGGTCACCTCCCGGAAGCTACTGTCAACTGGAACTGTCTCTCCTCAATATCAATTCTCTTTAAAATAAGCCCAGAATCCCAGGTATCTCAAGAAATATGATTCTGCCTGCCTGTCTGCCTGCCTGTCATCGTTATTAAGGCCTCAAGCACTAGGATAGATTTCTCTGACATAGTCGTCCTGAATTCATACTATAGGGACACAGCTCAGACACACTAAAGACAGGATCTATAGGGAGTCCTTCACAGCAGTGTGACCGTGACTTATGCGTACATCCCGGATTGAAGTTATTAAGCATGTGCCGCCTCACTTAGAACCTATTTTAAATATAAGAAACCAACCCAAAGCCCGACCAACTCCCTTCAAGACAAGTTATTTGATGCTGATAAAGTTTGAGTCCCATCTTTTCTGAATTATGACAGTGAAAAGACTGCCACAAACTGGGGCAGAGTGTGGAATGACAAGTCCCAACTCTTCGACTCTTGGGACTGCTACCTTCCAACATACATTGTAGACAACAGGACAATAATTAGGTTTTCAAGCCAGAGTCCTTTCTCCATACAAAGAGTTTCCAGAGTTTCATTGCATAAGAAATTCAAGGAGTTTCATAATTCTGAATTTCCCATATCTGCTCATTTTAACCCACATGCTAGAAAGACAGACACTTCTTGGGAGCTAAAACCTAAACAACTGGGCCTGGCGATGACTGTTTTCCCATCATTCTTCATTTTTCTAAAACAGTATCCATAGAACTGATGCAAGCTATTCTTGTAGGTGCCAGTCCTTGACCTAGATTCTCATCTTCCCCTTACTGACACAGCCTCTCCCTATAAACTCTACTGCCTGGAATTTCCTGGAATGAAAACATAAGCTAGTACGAAATATGGAGTATTGGCCATGTTCAGGTGAAGTTCTAGGTCCTAAAAGTGTCCTGCAGGACAGACTGACCTGGCCATTCTGAGACTTAACCCTTCTAACAGCACTGCGGGGTTCAAAGAAACAGTTTTGAGCAGACTATGTATCAGAAGCCTGTCAATACTGACCACTGACGATCTTTCTGCTCTGTCAAATAGAAAATAAGCAAGAAGACACAAGTCTTAGATGACTAAGACTTAGAAGACAGGTTTAGATGTTGGTGTGCACTGGAGGGGGGGGGAGGAGAGGGAGGAGGAGGGAGGGGAGGGGAGAGAGGGAGGGAGGGAGAGAGAGAGAGAGAGAGAGAGAGCATAAATAAAAAGTATATCCTACAAGGATGAGGTACCACTATTGCCTGGCTTCTCGGGGGGGGGTATAGAGGAGAGTTCTGTGATCAGAGACAAGAAGGGGTGGGGATATTATGCAGAACAGAGAGAGTAGCAATTTCCTTGGGCTGCAGAGAGCAAGACACGGGCAGCAGGAGTTCAGGGAGTGAGGGACTGTTGCCGGAGGTGGGCTCAGTGGAATGTGTAGAACCTGATGCTGATTCAGACACTTATACTGGGGCTCTTTGTTGACTTTAAGTTATCTACTTGCCAATAAGCTCCTACTCAAGAAGAAGAGAAAGAGATTTCCAACTAAAACAACCCACATTTTCAGACACAAGGCACATCAGTGTATAATCACTAGATATCAGAGTGTGAATAATTTTCATAGTTTTTTTATCCAATTCTGCCCTGCCATCATCCCATCTGAACCGGTCGCTACACACAAGCCTTGGTCTCCTACTGTTTTCCTGATACGAATGCTTATGATGTCACCTGTAGTTATTCCTCTTCATCCTGGCAAAGCAAAACAAGATAGTCTGGATGATGTCATTCCTCTCTGAAGTTCTTCAGTCATCCTACTTCTCTAGCTACCTGTCCCCTGGGTACTTTCTCCCAGCCATCTTGCACATGCTATATCTCAAATACGACCTTCTACTTAAATTTTTTCCAGCATTCATGACGACCTTTTTTAAAAAAAAAAAAAAAAACACTTTTCCATCCAATCTCCAACACTTTATTTATTCTTCTCCTGTGACATTTTATATGCTTTTCAGAGTGATTATTAATGATTCCTGGGCTCCCCCAGTAGCTGGGTCTCTAGTGCCCAGAACAGGTGCTTGTGTACTGAAGCCATTCAGTAACTGAACTAAGTTCCCACAGTTGGAGGAATTCAGAGCTGTTCACGATTGCATCTGTGCGATGCCGTCGTTCTTCTCCATCCCTTCAGCCCTAAACTTCAGGGTAGCTCTCACATTGAATACGCCACCCACTGCAAAAGCTGCAGCCTGCTGATAAAAGGAGTTTTACTTTCTGTGACAATAAAATCAAGATGTTTATCATATTTCTCACAAGTAGCTAAAGGATTAGCATTTTAAAATGCCATTATTTCTCTGGTCTACCGCAGGCCTCTTTTCTTTTTTTTGGTTCATGACTGTTGGTTGAAAAGGAACTTAATCTTGACGTTTTATACCTTTAGAAAGCAGAGATGAATCAGGCTGAGTGGAAATTAGTCACCTGACCTTACAAAGGTCTAAAGGACACTGGACAACAATGTTACCAATGATGGCATTTATTGAGACAACATGAATTGAAGAAAGGGTGGGCTGTAATATAGGGTACAGAATGAACACGATGAATTACTCAGACGAGGACGTAATCAATTGCACTCAGATGGAGCTGGTTTCTAGATATAGCTTCTCAAACCTTGATTGAAATCAAATAATTTAATATCCGTTCAGTGTTCTTGGCGATTATGCCATTTCGTTCCGGCCTTAGTTCCCAAATTGCATGACAAGCATTGCTTTATGGTGCTCTTGTCAACAGGGTCCAAATGGGGACCCATATGCCAGTGCCTAATGATCAAATTCTTGGCCAGAACACAGGCCTTCTCCCTTCACCCACATTTATTCTCCAAAGCCCTATAGCAATCTCTCCCCATCACCCTCAGGCATTTACTTGCCAGGGGACTTTTATGAGTCATCAGATATGAGCCTTTGTGAAAGGGAATTTGAGCCAGGGTTTCATAATGTCAAGTGAAAAGCTCCTAGTTGGCTGAGGTAAGGCAGCATGACTGGAAAGAGGTCAAAGAGGTGAGTTAATGTTAGTAGCCAGGCACTGTTTTCCTTACCAATGTCAACTTTGCCATTGGCTGAACACGGAGCCTCTGGACACACTAAACTGCTTAAACCCAAAGCTCCAACATATTTCAGCTTTGTCTAAAGGTCTCTTTCTTGTCAGACAGTAGTCTGTTTACTTTCTAATGTGTGGACATTTTATCGCTCCTTGTACATTGCTATTGAAGCTGATGTTTTCACTGTGGTAGAATGAATGACACAAAAACATGGATTCTGACTTTATCTTGCATTCTGTCACTTACCAGCTGAGTAAACCCTGCCTGGTAAGCTCTTACCCTTCTGGGTCTTCCATTTCTTATGGTACCTGACTGAATCTACTCATCCATTAAAGTTCACTGGAGAGACACATGCATAAGCTTTGGACTTTGGTGACCTCTATGTTAAAAGCAGGAGAAAGATAGTCACACACACACACACACACACACACACACACACACACACACACACACACACAAATAGCTAGACAGAGTTTAATTATGGTGAGTTTAATTAAAATGTAATTTTCTAAAGTGTAGAGGAGAGGGCAATGAGTTCAACATGTAACTGATAAAATTGCTACTTTTCTAATGTTTCAGGCGGGAAGTCATTTATGACCTCTGTGCTGTCCAATCTTCTTATATTTGGTCTCCAAATTCTTTTAGTTTCTGTTCATCTGGTCTTGTCCTCTGGTTTCCCAGGCACTGCTCAGCATTTACTCCCCATCAGTTCATGCTACAGCATCCTTTTCTACCATCTACCTCCTCTCTGCCTGTAGTCGTACATGCCAGGTAAACTGCTTTCGAAATGACACATTCATGCGTAGCAGCACAAACAACAAAATAGAGCAGTGTTCCTTTCTGCTAACTGTTTCCAATTTCAACAGTGTTAGCTCAGAACGTCTAAGTGGTTCCTGATGGCTCACTGATAAGCTGTCTGTATCCACAACATAGTGCCAAGTTCGGACTAGAATCAATAATGCTATACCAATTTCCACTTCCTCTCCTGGCTCCCCGGGCTTTCTGTGACTTCTCTCTGCTCTGTTGCAGCCCACCAGCCATGCCTTCTCCCTCTACTTTCCTCTTAGCACTGTGGCCTGTTTCATGGACAGCCTCTTCTGTGAGAATGAATCCAGGCTATTCTGATCTCCTTAATGCATTTTCCACACGACCTAGTTCTCTGAAGACATCAACCATGATCTCCCTGGATGCTCACATCTACATACCCTATCGAAAAGAATGTCTTCATTATGTAGCTATCTCAACATGAACCAATCACTACCAGCAATATAATACGTGGAAAAAGGACTCTACGTGAGGACAAGACATGAGCGAACTGGGACATTGCTATTATGTTCTTCAAGAATTTGAGAGATAATTGTGTTTATATCCATATAAACAAACTTTTAGTTGTCACCCACTGTGTGCTGGGCATTAAATTAGATACTAATGATGCAAAACAATACCACTTGTTGTGCAAATGTATGTACCTGACTATGAAGCTCTGTAGGAACTGGGACAGACTCTTCACTGATGCATTCTGTATATTCCTTCCCCAGGGGAGTCCTTAGGTGGTAATTGTGGCCACTGGCAATATACTTCTGAGAGTTTTTCTGATAAAACCCCAAAGTCAACAAAAATTTTAAAATCTCTACCATAATGCGACATTATATAACATACATTTGTGATGAAATCTGGCTGTGCCTCTAGTTTGTGACCTTGATTTCAAAGTCACACTACCTATCCATAATGCCATTTCTGTCAACACAGTGAGTCATTTCAGGAACAATATTTCTTGGTGCGAAATTTTATTTTCCTCAAGGTAGCTTTTATGGAACTTACCCCGTTATTTGCAACCAAGTATATATGATCTCAATTAGGGAAATACCATTACCTTAATTCACTTTCAACCTCTGAATCAATGGTGCACACTTTTGATCCCAGCATTCAGAGGGCAGAGCAGGCAGATCTCAGTGAGTTTGTTATACATGATGATTTCCGGGCTGTCTGAGGGCTACTGAGTGAAGCCCTGTCTCAAAGGTTTAAATATAATCAATTCTTTCACTTAATAGAAATATATTTAACATATGACCCCAGTGTCAGACTCGCTGTCCATCATCAGGACTGCTAACTCAGCCTTTGGTTTGGTCCCAAGCCAATCAAGGAATAAAAAGCACACTTGGTTTGGAAATTGACTGGGGCAGGAACAGAATTCTGCTTTCAGTGATGATCTCACATCTTTTTTTTTTTTTGGAGCTGAAGACCGAACCCAGGGCCTTGTGCTTGCTAGGCAAGCACTCTACCACTGAGCTAAATCCCCAACCCCGATGATCTCACATCTTAACAGATGCTACATGGGTTGACACTTTTTCTAACAGCAAGGAAACTGGATTAAAACCTTCATTTCAGCACTTGCTAAATGGCCTTAGACAAGTAATTTGAGCCCTTGATCATTAGTATACTTACCTATAAAACTGAATATATGTACATATGTACATACATACATACAATTACATATATATATATCCTTGAGATATTAATGGTTATTATGCTTATAAAAGGTTACAAAAGGTGACAGAATTAAACCAGATTTGCCAAGAGATGCAAAAAGCTTCTAGACACAGCAGCTCAGCCTTTCTGGAAAGCTTTTCTGTCATTAGAGTTTGGTAAATTATGTCCTTGGGTAGAATGCTTGTGTATGAGTTCACATGGCCTCCCCCAGTGATCTTGAATAAGTTATCTACATTATATATCCAGTTTTATTCATATGACAAGTAGATAGTGGTACATATGCTAAGAGGCAGGAATGCCGGTGCTGGAGCTCCGTGTATAAGAAACATTTATGAAATGATGTTCTTTGTGGTCACCCCTTGTTGCTGTGAGGCCACGTATCTTAGTCAGGGTTTCATTGCTGTGAACGGACACCATGACCAAGGCAAGTCTTATAAAGGACATTTAATTGGGGCTGGCTTATAGGTTCAGAGGCTCAGTCTATTATCATCAAGGCGGGATCATGCCAGCATCCAGGCAGATGGAGTTAGAGGAGCTGAGAGTTCCACCTCTTGTTCCAAAGGCAGCTAGGAGAAAACTGGCTCCCACACGATTAGGAGGAAGGTCTCACTGCGCACCTCCACAGTAGCACACTTCTTCTAACAAGGCCACACTTACTCCAGTAAAGCCACAGCTCCAAATAGTGCCACTCCATGGGCCAAGTATATTAAAAGCACTACACTAGGTCTTACTATGCAGCTCTAAATGGTCTGGCATTTCCTATATGACCCAGGCTGATCTCAATATCATTGCAATCCTTCTGCTTCAGTCTTCCAAGTACCAAGGTTATAGGCATGTACTCCTATGCCTTATTGGCCCTCCTCCTCCTCCTCTCCCTCCTCCTCCTCCTCCTCTTCCTCCTCCTCCTCTTCCTCCTCCTCCTCTCCCTCCTCTTCCTCCTCCTCCTCCTCCTCTTTCTCCTCCTCCTCCTCTTCCTCTCCTCCTCCTCTTTGTCATCCTCCAGCTCCTATCATCCTCCTCCTCCTCCTCCTCTCCCTCCTCCTCCTCTTCCTCCTCCTCCTCCTCCTCCTCCTCCTCCTCCTCCTCCTCCTCCTCCTCCCCTTTCCTCTTCCTCCTCCTCTTCCTCCTCCTCCTCTTCCTCCTCCTCTTCCTCCTCCTCTCCCTCCTCCTCCTCTTCCTCTTCCTCCTCCTCTTCCTCCTCCTCTTCCTTCTTCCTTCTCTTCCCCACCATCATCATAATCACCATCATCACCATCATCATCTCTTCAAAAGGAATTAGAATTAAATGACATAGTGCATATCCTACATCGAATACCCAGCATGGCATTTACTCAGCAAATATCATTTATTGCTGTTTCTATGATCATCATCATCATCATCATCATCATCATCATCAATGTCACCATCATAATTTCAGAGCTTTTCCATGTATCATCTCATTAGAATGGTACAGCAGCACCATAACACCATGACTGATCTCACTCCAAGGACCAAGAAATTGAAACTTAAGAGTGGCAGAGGTAGATGCCAAGGCTCAAAGAGACAGAGCAGAGACTCACAGTAGGACTTTTGCATGCCGTAGTAGTAAGTCCCTTTTCACACTGCACTGCCACTTCCTCAAAATCTCTGGCGATCTGTTGATTGTTAGTGTTCTTCCAGTGTTCTCCTTTGAGTCCCGAGCTTGATGAGGTAGACAAACAAGAGCATTCTTCCTTGGCAGAGCCCTGCAGACAGGAAGCTAGCATAATTGCATCCCTGTCCTTTGGCCTTGGGACTGCATTTGTAACGAGCTAACTGCTGATGGACGAGCCTGATTTTTTAAAAAAAAAAAGCCCTGACCACACAAACGCAAGAGTGGCTCATTGTTTATGCTGCAGTAAGTGCTCCATTAATGGCGGCCAACAGCTTTCTAATAGTTCCTGCTCGGGACAGAATTGGCTTCAGAACCTGCCAGATTACAGCCTGCCAGCAGGGGGCAGTAGAGGTACCTGGAGCATTCCATGAGGAGCCGGGGAGTATTGACATCAGAGCTGCTGAGATCAGATCAGAATTTCCTTTTTGATTTGGTTTGGACCGAAGACAGTGGCAACTTCCTTTGAGGGAAGCACTTTCAGACTGGCGCTTGAACTAAATAACTGAGAACAAGTAATGTGACACTGGAGTGAGATGATTATAAAAGCGGGAGCTATTTTAAAGATTATATAAGGTTTATGAGAGAATGAGACCACTGGAGCCACACCGAGTCCGAAGAACCAAGTTTTATTGAGGTACTCACTACCGGGCTGTCTCTAAGGGAAGGCAAAACAGCCCTGCCAAAGGAGAGTTTGGGTTTTATAGGATGGTTTAAGTTGGGCAGGAGAATGGTGGGAGGGTATTAAGGGAAGGGACCTGCTGTGAACAAAAGAACTGTCAAAGCAGAGGACCTTTGGTTGTTAAGGTAATAGGATGCTGTAGTCATGCTACTCTGGCTGAGAGAAGAGTCGGGCTCCTGAGATACATAGAACATGCAGTTTCCATCTCATGAAGGGACAGGTTCCTATGGGTCATCATTAGTGTTTTAGGTGGCTCTGTCCTGGCTAACGACTTGCTCAGCCTAACACCCCAGTTTTTTATTATGATAGAGAGTGTCAAGAGGGTAACTTAAGCCAGAGAAGAGAGCTGTTCCTGTAGCATTTAGAGGACTCTAGCTGAGCTCTTGTTTGCTGTTACTAGTTCCACCAAGAGCTGGTTATAGGAGGTAAGGGTGTGACCTACTCTCCCCCATCCCTGCCATTCCTTCAGCTGCCAGATGAATGTCAGGTGACACCAACCATCACAGTGAGGTGAACAGCCCTTTTTGTGTGGTTTAAAGAGTGCAAGATCACAAGGGATATCTCCCACTCACTGTGGGGATGACAGTTACTGGGTTGCTTGAGCCCTTTGGTTTGGGGCTACACAGGAGAATAAGCTGGATCCTAAAAAGAAGACAGAGATGGGGTGAGAATGATACTTAGGGACAGTAAGATGTTTATGGAAATGGAACCAGCATTCACTAATGTCATGGTGCCAATGGTTCATTCATCCTGCTAGAGAGAGAGAGAGAGAGAGAGAGAGGGAGGGAGGGAAGAAGAAAGGAGAGAAAGGGGAGGGGGGGGAGGGGAGGGGAGGAAGAGAAAGGGAGAGGGGGAAAGGAGGGGGGAAAGAAGGGGAGGGGAAAGGAGGGGAAAAAAAGGAGGTGGAGAGGAGAGGAGAGAGACCAGAGCAAGGGGAACATGCAGCAGGAAAACTTGAAAATGTCACTTCGGGGCCAATGAGTCCCATTGTCTAGTTTGCACTGTAGTCAAGCCATGTAACAGTAAAAGGCTAAGAGGTGGAGTTCAATGTCCATCTGGAGCCCTGGGTAGCAGACATTCTTGAGAAGACAATCTAGAGGAGTGAGTGGGACTGACCTGAATGTCTGGCTCCCATATTTGAAGTAAGGGTGAAGGACAAGAAAGGGAGGGGACCTGGGCAGACAAGTAGAAGAAGGCAAAGAGCTTTTCAAAGTTAGTACAGGAGGAGGAATGAAGGTGAGGAAACCCATGAGAAAAAGGAGAGTGACAATAACAAGGAAAGTGGTGTGCATCAGTGTGAGGTGGAAGGTGTGGAGGGTAGAGAAGACGGGGTAGAAAAAATAGTATCTCAGGACTGGTCCTGACCTGAGAGGCGACTCTCAGAAACCAGGGGCTAGGAAAAAGAAATCCCTGGGCATCCGACAGGCTTCCCTGTTGAAGGCAGAGGTGTGGGATGATGTCACAGGTGAAGCAGGTACAAGATAGAAGGAGGCCTGTCATTGGATGAGAAGGAAGGATGGGCGGGAGAAAAGTTTGAAGAAGAGGAGGAGACTGGAATGGAAAGGAAGAAGAGACAGGAGGGACAGGGAGAGAAGCAGTGGCAGGACAATAAGGCAAGTGACATTAAGATTCCACACTGAACCTTTACAGGTTGATACAAATGTTTTTAAGGGATGGATGTGTATTGGGCTTTGTATGTTTAGGTGGGCAATTATATCTTATCAATTGGGCCAAAGGTTATTGTATTGTGTGTTCTTTCATGTAGTGATTTAAGTACGGCGGCTGGTCTGGGCTGCCACGAAGTTGAGATGTACATTTCTGGCATGAAAACCTGCCTTGGGAACTAGATAGGTAAAGAGATTGCTGCCAGGCTCAGAGAGAGGCCTTCGGCAGTGTGATATGGGATGGAGCAGAGCGGGTGAGATGCTTTGCTGACTGAGAATTAAGATATCCAGCAGATATCTTGGGGCACTGTGGTGTAGATCTAGTGGGGAGATAAAAGACAGCCATATTTTTTAATTTTTTATATTTTTACAACAACACAGAAGAGCTGTAAGGGTAGTGGCTGCCTGGCATGGGGTTTTGGCTAGAGGTGGAAGGGACACTTACTGAGATCAAAGAAGCAAGAAAACAGGCAGAAGAAATCTAAATCAGTGGTGAGTGCTAAGGCTGGTAACAGGCAGAGGTTCTTGGCACTCAGAGGCCAGAACAGCAGTTTGGTGATCAAAAGCAATGGAGGGAGTGTCCTGAGACAGGAATGTACACTCCTTCCAGGTTTCAGTACTACATGTAAGATTTCACAAGAGAGTGAGACCATGGGTACCACACTGAAACCAAAGAACAAAACTATTGAAGTATGAACTACAGGGCTATCTTTGAGAGAAGGGAAAGTAGATGTACCAAAGGGAATTTTGGTTTTTATAGGGCAGTGTACATTGTGAGGGGGAATGGCAGGAGAAGATTAAAGGGGAACTGCTGTGTGTTGGTTGGAATATGCTTGGACCATGGGAAATGGCACCATTAGGAGGTGTAGCCCTGTTGCAGAAGGTGTGAACTTGTTAGAGGAAGGGTCACTGTGTACGTGGGCTTTGAGGGTTCCTAGTGCTCAAGCTCTGTCCAGTACAACAGAGAATCTACTCCTGGCTGCCTGTAGGAAATAGTCTTCTCCTGGGAACAAGATGTAGAACTCCCAGCTCCTTCTCTAGCACCAAGTCTGTCTGGATGATGCCATGCTTCCCACTATGATGATAATAGACTGAACTTCTGAAACTGTAAGCCAGTTTCAATTAAATGTTGACCATGATAAAAGTTGTCTTGGTCATGGTGCCTTTTTATAGCAGTAAAAACCTAACATAGACATGCTGCAAACAGGAATTTTCACAAGAGGATCTCTTGTCATTAGGTCATTAGGTAACAGGATGCTGTGGTCAGGCTGCTCTTGCTAAGATAAGGGTCAGATTCCTGAGATATGTAAAGTATGTTGTTTTTATTTCCCCAAGAGACTGGTTCCTACGTGGGTCATCCATCTTGATGCCTTGGGTGGCTCCATCTTGGCTAAGGACTTGCGCCTGTGCATCAGTTAGTAATTTCATGTAGAATGTCAACCATCTTTAGCTCAGAAAATGTCAAGATCAACTTAAGTAAGCTCTGATGTTAGTGTGACCATTTCTGGCTTATGATGATGATGCGGGGCTTTCAGAATGATAGGATAGTTCATAGCCTATATGTGTGTGACCCATAGACCTAGTGCACTAGATGCTCACAGTCACCAGAGGTTAACAAAGGACAGTAGCTCATTATCTCATGCCACTGAAGATTAAAGACGGAGACAGTCACAGGAGTTCACAAAGCAAGCTTAAGCTTTAGTGATGAGAATTACAAGAAACTGAGACATTAAGGGAAGAGAGAGAGAGAGAGAGAGAGAGAGAGAGAGAGAGAGAGAGAGAGAGAGAGAGAAACTCCTGAGAGTTGGAGGATTTCCCAAGGGAGCAAAAAATGCTATCAAACTTCCTTGTGCTAGGGTTTTTATAGGACTGTGAAAGAAACTGGGCAAAGGCTGAGGTAATTGCTATGGGACTCATTAATTCTTCGGGATATCATGTATTTGGACTGAACTGGTAGGGACCCCACGTGCTCTGTGTCTCCTTTGCCCAACTGAGGATAGTCAGATGCTGTCCTTGTGCTTTCTACTCAGGGAGGGATGGCTGAAGCTCCCCTCTATCCACCTCTCAGTTGTGCTTTGTTACCTACTGGACTTGAGTGTCTCCTAGCTTAGTCTTCAGCTCTGGCTAGTGGTGCCATGCCCAGCATTGCAAATGTCTTCTTTGCTGTTAAGTTAATAAGACTGTATTCTCTTTTATTCCTCACATGTATATGGCCAACTTGTAGCTCTGCCATGATAAAGCTAACTTTGTCACCAAGACAGAGCTGCAGTCTTCCTTGGTTACCTCACCTTCAGCTCTGTGTCCCCAGGGGTGAGCAAGGTAATCCCACAAGGAGAAACTTACTAGAAGTGATGCTTACTTAGAGTTCATTCTGATAAAATTTAGCTCCATTAGACACAAGTATGTATGTAAATGTAATATTTGTTTACCTATGTTCCATCAGGGCTTTAGTGTCCCATCTCCTCACTGATTAGATTGATTGTCCCATCTCTAACTACAAGCTCTTTTATTCATCTTCCTTGGTGACCCACTCTGCCACCTGGACTCTTAGTCTCCTTTTAACCCAATGATCTGCTCTCATTACAACCTATGTGAACAGCTTACAGTTCACCACAAACCCTTTCCTCTTACCTAGAGATATACCGCATCAACGAGGTGGCTGAGCCAATCATTAAAAGCACCCATATGAATATTTAGATACACACGTGATGTACAGAGTAAAATAGATAAACTATACTCTGTGTGTAAGGATGCCCAGTGCTGGCTAAGAAACCAGCATTCACTACTGAAGATAGTGATGAGTATTGCTGAGAAACAGCTCTAAGAGCTGTGGTACTTCTAAGTTTTCTCTGTTATCTGGGCAGAAATTGGTCTAGAGTTTGTGACTAAAACCACCAACTTCCTGGTTTTGTGATATAGAGAGATAGATACTCCAACATTTCACCATGGGCCATGAAGTTCTCAGTGTGAGGGAGATGATGATGGCCTCCCTGTTATGGAAGAAACTAATGCAGGTTGCTAAACCTAGTGGCCAAGTTGGTCTTCTATTCTGTAGTAGTGGCGAGTACGTTTAAAGCATCAATATTTGTGCTCTTTTTATGCCTCTGAGTTGCTACAGAAAAGGGCATGACATTTACCTTTCTGTGAGCCGATAGCCTAGGACTCCAGGTTTCCATCTGACCTCCTTCTCTGCCTCCTCTCTAAACCTTGGCTTCTTAGCATCGAGTTTTCTTAACACCTGCTGCCACACCCAGTATATAGCCACAGCATACCAAATAATGTCTGAGCCAACCACCACCATTCTGTTTGACTGGGATCGCCACAATTCTGTCTCAAGCTGACAGACTTGCACCTGTCTGTCATAAATATGTTTGGATACACAAAAGGCAACACTGAGAGTTAACACGGCCTTTTGTGGACATTTAAAGTTTTCTATGCTGTCTAAGAAGGAATATGTCTAGTTTTTGTGACCCTCTTCTGCTCAAACACTAAAACCACAAACCTCCTAAGTTTGCGGTATAGAAAAAGAATAAGATGTTGGATATGCAACGGCCTATAGCATTATATTTTAAAATATAAAAATAAACGGCAGCCTCTACAGGTAAACTTCAGATTCGACTTGATGTGTTTTTCACACGACAATCTATTCACCAAAAACAGGGATACCAGAAAAACTGCACTGTTAATTCAGAAAGGTTTACATGGACTATAGGTAAGCTGTATACTAAAAGTTGTATATATTTTGAAATTCTGAGCTTTTGTTATAGAAGCATGTAAGTCTTATCTTAACATTTCTTCAACATGTAATGGTTAATATAGCCTATTTTAGTGCATAGTAAAGAAAAGTATTTATGAACATTATATCATCTCCTGAGTTTTCTTTTCACAAAGGAATATTAATTTTCTCTATACCATCAAACACATTGCTTTTAAATGTTCAGTCATATGACTGATTAATATTAGACTCAAAAATTACTACATGAGTTTTCAAGAAAATATGCACATGTCATAGTCCTTATCACAAAACCCCATCCATGTAAAACACTCCAGCTCCCTAGCCTGAAGACCATGTAGAGTATTATGTATCTCCCTCAGGTAGTGACCTTCTCCCCCACCATGACTGAAGTCTGGCTGCTTGAGGTCCATGCATGAAATCCTGTGTACCTCTCCCAGGTAACAATTAACAAGCCCCACCTCACAATAACCTAAGACTGCCCGAAGACTGTAGCTGTGGCATTCTCATACTTCTAGGTAACACGGTCTACTCCTACTGCAAGTCTAGCTTCTCCTATGTAAGGACCAGACATAGAGCCTTGTGAACCTTCCACAGATTTCCAAGCACCAGTAGTAAGAGCTTCCTAACTCTACAGAAGTTTTGCTCCAGTACCCAGAATTATACTAACCATAACTGACTCAGGACAACTTCTGATACCCCATTCGCACATTAACACTTGGTGACCCTAAGACTAAAAAGTAAGCAGCATACAGCTGGTCCAAAATATGATGGGTTGAGGTAACAGCAAATGGAGGTTCGAATATCCACTCAGTAACAATAAAAGTGGGCTGGATATCATTACCAAAAACACCACTCAGAACTTTACTCCAGATGCCTAGGTTCCATCACATGATCCTAAGCAACAAAATGTGTTATCTCTCAAAATTAGTACTCCTTTCATAATATTCCCTGACAAAATTAACTTAGAGGACACAGAAGATAATTGTGTCCAATTATAAATACGTTTAAGGAATCTAAAGTGGAGATGAATATGCCCATTTGAAGATCAGGAAGATACACACAGTTGAATGAAACAGGGAAAACAATTCAAGGTATGAAAAACAAAACTTAATAAAGATCTAGAGTTTCTGGGGCAGCAGGGAGGAAATAAAACTTGAAATAAAATCTTATCTAAATCAAATAAAAAGCTAAATGGAAAATCTCAGTGATAGGATGGAACAATTTGGAAGAGAAAATATTAAGGCATGAAGACAAGGCCAAAAAATTAGATCATTCAGTCAAGGAAAATGATAGGTTTAAAATACAAATAAGAATAACAAAAAGCACTATGAATGGAACATTCAGAAACTCTGGGACACTGTAACGGGCTAAATTAATGGATCATAGCTATAGAAGAAGAAACCCAGATCAAATGCGCAGAAAATGTTTTCAACAAAATCATAGAAGAAAATCGCCCAAGTCTAAGGAAAGAGATGTCTACCAAGGTACAAGCAGCTTACGGCACACTGCACAGACAGGATCAGCAAAGAAACTCCTCGTGTTATATAACAGTCAAAACGCTAACCTCTGTCAAACAAATAAGGATATTAAAACTTAAAAATAAGTGTAAACCCCAAGACACATATGGAGACAGGCTCATCAAAACTACAACTGTGCTTTCAAATCAAGAGATACTTTTAAAGCAAGAAAAGTTTAGACTGAGATTCATATATATATATATATATATATATATATATATATATATATATATGACCAGTTATACTTCAAACTGAAAAAGGGATAAACATAGCAGTAAGAGCCAATAGTGACAAAAATATCAATGTGGGGTCACCCAATAGGCAAAGGCAAACTAAGGAAAGTAAAAAAGAGACCCCACAAAATCAAGAAAATGGCAGAAATCACCACTCATCTTTTAGTAACAATCTTGAACTTCAATGTCTCAGCATCCTAGTCAAAAGACACAGAATAGCACACTGGATTCCAAAACAAGATCCACCACTCTGCTGCCTCCAAGACAAACCTCACCACGAAAGGCAGAACTCACCTGAGAGTGAAAGGATGGGCAAAAGTGTCTCAGTGAAATGGAACCAGGGAAGAAGCGAGAGGTTCTATTCTAACATCTGATGAAATAGACTTCAAATCAAAACTCATAAGAAGAGATGTTACTTCATGTAGGTCAAGGGAACAATACATCAAGAAGACATTAAAACCCTAAATATATATGCAGCCAACTTCATTAAGCAAACACTGCTGATGCAAAGCAACAGATTAATCTTACATCAATCCATTAATAGTGGCGACTTCGATAATCCATCTTTAACAATGCTCCAGGCAAAATGTAAACAGAGAAATAGAGCTAAATGATATCATAGATTAAATGGATCCATGATATCTTCAGAATATTCTATCCAAATACTAGGTAGTACAAAATCTTCCCAGAAGCTCATGTATTGACTTGGTGATAAAAATCTTACTATCCAAAACCAACTAACCAAATAAATAAAAATCCCTGAACAAGATATATTTGCTGCAGAATTCTACAGGAGCTTTTAAAAAGGGATTAAAGCCAATACTCCTCAAAGTCTTCTATAACCTAGAAGAGAAAATAATGCATCCAATTTCCTTCCATGAAGCCAATGTTACATTTAATCTGATATCTAAATCAGATAATTAAATGTAAACCACCACCTAAACAGGCCCAAGAACAGAAACCACATGGATATCTCATTAGATATAAAAAAGGTCGTTGACAAAGCAACATCCCTTCATGATAAAAGTCCTCGGGAAGATGGAGCTACAAGAAACATATCGACAAAATAAGAAAAGTCAATAAGCCAATTCTAGAAAAGCTTGAAATATTTCTGCTAAAGTCAGAAACAAGAAAAGAATGTCTACTCTTTCAAACCTTGTTCAATATGGTGCTTTAAGTCTCTTCTAGAGCAGTAAGACAAAAACAAAGGGAAGTGATATCAATGGGGACAGGAGATGTCAAAGTATCCTTCTGTGAAAATGGTTTTATTACATCCATATGAAGTTTTAGAGACTCCACCAGGAAACTCTGACATCTGATAAACACATTCAGCAAAGCAGCAGGACATATAATTAACACACAAAAGTCAGGAGCTTCCTATAGACTAACAAGAAGCACTGAAAGAAAGTGAATAAAAAAGGAAACAACCCTATTTACAGTAGTCTCAAAAAGACAGAAGTAAAATATCTTGGAATAAATCTAAAAAAATCCCCTACTTCAGGAGTAGTTTTCAGAACTGAAGAACCCGAAGAAGATACTGGAAGGTGGAAAGACATCCCACAGTCATATATCGGTAGGATTAATATTGTGAAAATGGCCGTCCTACTGAAATAACCCACAGAGTCAATACAATCCTTTTTAAACTTCTAGCATGGTTGTTCACAGATATTGGAAAAAAAATAAAATAAAATTTCATATGGAAACACAAAAGGTCCCTGATATCCAAAACAATCCTGATCAATAAAAACATCGCTGAAAGTATGGCCATTCTTGACCTCAACTTACATTACAGAGCCGTTGTAATCAAAACAGCACGGTACTTAGAACAGTACAGCCATAAAACTTACAAAAAATGCATCGATCAGTGCAACAGAGCTGAAGATCTACAGATAAGCTCAGGCTCCCACCACCATCTGGTTTCTAACAGATACACACTGAAGAAAAGACAGCCCCTTCGCAAATAGTGATGGGTTCTAAAACTGGGTAGCTGCGTGTGGATGGAACGAGATCCTCTTCTCTCACCCTGCACAAACCTGGATTCTAAGTAGAAGAACCTCAAAACACCCTAGACCAGTTAGATTAGAAAGTTGGGAGTACGCTTTAATTTATAAACACAGAGCATGGCTTTCGGAGTAGGACTCTAATGAGACAGGGATTCAAACTGATAGTTGATCAATGGGACTTCATAAAACTAAAATGTCTCTGTACAACAAAGGAAGAGGCAGCTTATGGAAATGGAAAAAAATGTTTACCAGGTAGACAGAAGGTGCTGAATATAAAAAGAACTTTAAAAACACTAACTACCAAGAAAACAAGTCACCCAATTAAAAATCAGGGAGTGGAGCTAATCAGAGAATTCTCGAAAGAAGAAACAAGGATGGCTGGGCGATCTCTTTTAAAGTGTTCAACATCCTTAGCCCTTGGAAATGCAAATTAAAACTACTTTGAGATTCTCTATTATCCATTCGAAGCAGCAAAAATAAATAAAGAAAGAAAGAAAGAAAGAAAGAAAGAAAGAAGGAAAGAAAGAAAGAAAGAATGCTGGCAGAAATGTTGGAAAGGGGAAAGGTATTCGCTGTTGGTAGGATGGTAGAGTGGTGGAGCCACTGTGGAAATGTGTGACTGTTTCTCAAAAAAAAAAAAAAAAAAAAAAAAAAAAGAAGAAGAAGTTGAAAATAGGTCTAGCTAGCATGACCCCGCTATTCCACTTGGGCACATTCCCACAGGGCTCTATGTCTTCCTACAGAAGCCTTTGCTCGGTGCGTCTCTATTTTAAAGGTTATTTTAAAGGTTAAAGTTGCACTGCTTTTAGTGGGGAAGTAGATTAGTGGCATAACTAGATATTCAAAGGATATCAAAGATACCCATCCTACATATACATATTTAAAATACAATGCCGACCTCTATAAAACAGTGCTGTAAACACACGATACGGCATAACGACGTTGCACAATAATCGCACTCCACCCCCTACTCTCCATTGGGAACAGTTGGATGTTCATTTAGGTTAAACCAAGCATCTACTAACCTTTTTATTTATTTTTTTTCTCTCTCTCCCAACTTCTGCCTGGCTCTTTCTCATCTGTGGCTGTTCATCTGTGTCAAGTTTCCCCCTGCTCTTCTGCAATAGACCTGTTCCCGTCTGACTGAGGGTGCTCTGCAAGGCTGTGTGAGTTTGTCTGGATCATCCATTGCTTCACAGAAAACACAACCCATCTATGTTCAGGCTCTGGCCTCTTTCAGGCAGACTGCGCATATATATGGGAGGCCTGCTACCCCAGGTTGCCACGGTGGCTGTTGACCTGATAGCCAAGGTTCATATAGTGTGAAAAGCTCATTTTCCCTCTATTAACTTTTTTGTGGAGTCCTTAATTCCTTCCCTTTGCGAATCTTACGGAAAACATGCACTGTGGGAGAGCTGAGCTCTAATCTACCCATGGTCCTTGGAGGTTTTCTTATCTAGATGACTCCTTAGGACCAATTAACCTTTTTATCACCTTGCTATCCCGGGACCTTCCTTCAGGTTCCTTAGCAAACCATCGTGGCCGAATCAAGGTAATGATTTAAGATGTTTTTTAAGTTTTCTTTGGCATTATGGAACATTTTGATTTTTGCATAAAATGATGAAAGGTATTTCACATGTGGCCTCTGCTATTGTAGCTTCCGCCATGATTAAAATCTCTCACCAGAACGGTCCCCGGATTAGAAACGAGCCTGCACTGGTGCCCCGTTTCCAGAGAGGGTTCATAGAATTCATTAGTGCTCATTCGTGGTGGTGTACAGTATGCGTTTGAACAAGTGGCAAATGCTACCATTGTGGCATTTTATAGAACTATTTTGTCACTACTAAAATCCCTGCGCTCTGGGCATTCTTCCTCCAGCTCTGGCTTCCAGCTTTATACCTGGCAAACACAAATGTTTCTACTGTCCACACTTCTTCTGTTTCCAGAATTATTTGTAATACTTCACTCGCCAACCCCTATAGACGGGCTTCCTTCACTTAGCAATTTATATTTAAATTCTCTCCATATGCTTTTCTGACTTGGCTGCTTATTCTGCATCTGAATAATATTCTACATCTGAATTATATTCCTTTGTCGACTCTCTGACTTAAAACCAAAAGCTAAGTTTGAGCAAAGCTGCTATAAACACCTACTTAAAGGTTTCTGCAAACTTAACATAATGGTTTACTAGTTTCAGAGTTTTTCACAGTTTACATACATGTCATTATCATATCCTCTGAAAGGGAAGGGTTTTTTCTCCTTTTTTCCTGTATTTACACGTTCTATTTTCCCTTGTTGTGCATATCAATGTAGCAGGAAGATTTAATGCTAACCACATCCTGGTCTTTCCTGAGTTTCCCTTGTTTGAATGTGTAGATGATGCCACGCCCAGCAGGAACGACGCAGCACACAGGTGATTCTTTACAGAAAAGCTTTATGGCGTCTTGAGAGGAGAGCATAAGCAGGATGCGGAGACGCCGGTGAGGAATAACGTCCCTTATATAGCAGACATGTCACTCTCTGACTAGTGCCAATTGCCAATTATGCCAGATGACGCCATAACGTGCGTGTCCCTTCGAGTAAAGTTTTCATTGCCCTTTTACTAGGTGCGTTCTGCCAGATGCTGGTGCCATCTTGTAATGGAGTATGTAAGGACAGCTCCTCACATATGTGAGGACAGCTCCTCGGACAGCTCCTCACAATGTGTGTTCTTAATCGAGTCGAAGAAGCTCCCTTTATTCCTAGTTTGCTGAAAACATTTACTTATAATGGGTTTTGAGATTTGTCAGATGGTCTGCATGCCTTTATTAACACAATCATCTGACTTTTTTTCTTGTTTACTCTGTTGAAGTGATACACGATATTAACTAATTTTTCTTATTTTTTGTGCTAGATCCCATGCAGCTGTTTAATTTCCTAGAGGATGGGTTGTTATAAAGTAGTCTCAGCCCCTTCTCCTCCATCTCTTGGCATGTATCTATTTCACAAGCCATACTTACCTTGCAGTGATGTGAGCCTAATGCAGGGCAGGGGGAAGAATGGCTTACTCAACGCCAGTGGAATGTAGTTTGGGCTTCCTAGCTACTGGAATCATAAGCCAGTTACATAGTTTTTATAAGTCAACCCACTATAAAATATTTTGTTATAGCCATACAAACGGAACCACAACATTTTCTTTTTGCCATGTCGCTGGTTTTAATATTAAAGTAAGGCTGGCTTTACAAAAAGACTCATTCAAGAGAGAGTCTCCTTGCATCTGTCTTTGGAAGGGTTCTGTAGAGACGTCATAGAATTTCTTTCCTCCACTGTTTGGTAGAACTCATTCCTCAGCACTTTTAAGCCTGGGGTGTTTCTTCAGAAGGTTTCTAATCAGTAGACTTTATATTATCAGAAGCTATAGGCCTATCCTATTAAGTTAGATACTTGTGGGCATACTCTGTTAATTTCTTCTCAGTGAGTTTTGGTAGATTATGTTTAGCATGGACTATCCAGTTTGTGGGCCTGGAGTGCTTGAGTATCCTTTCACTGTCTGTGGGGAGATGCCTCTCACTGTAACCTTTGAGGTGACTTGTGTCCTGATTCTTACACTAGCTGTTAGTTCATTACTTCTTGTTCACTTCTTCAAGACTCTGGCTTGTGGTTTTATTGTTTTTTTCTCTATTGATCTCTTATTCTCAGTTTCATAGAATCGTGTTTTGACATTCCTTTTTGTGAGACTTACATTGGATTTAGGTTTTTTTTACACATATATCACTTTAAATTTGTATTCTTCATATGAAAGCCATGTGTTATCTGTGCTTTGAGATTGACTTGTCTGATTAATATGAGTTCTGTCACCATTTTTCTGTTAATTTCATTTTTATAACTAAAAATGTGTGTGTGTGTGTGTGTGTGTTTGACTTTATTCCTCGGTTTATGAACATTTAAGCAGGTTTCATTCTTTAGCTATTATACACAATATAGCAATAAACACGCGTGTTCCAGTATCTCTACCATATGCTGACTTAGATTTCTTAGGCTTTCTTTGTGGATACATCCAAGAATGCAATCATGGGGTGATATGGTAATTCTATTTTCCTTGTTGTATCTAGGAAAGCCTATAAAATTTCTCACAGTGCCCCACAATTTTACACACTTACACACTTTGTCAGTGGTAGTTTCTCTTTCCTCTCCTCTTCAGCAGTATTTGTTGACACTTGTGGCAACTGCCATTTGAATTGAGGTGAGGCAGAATCTTGAGGTACTTTGAATTTACATTTCCCTGATGGCTAAAGATGTTGAACACCTTTTCAAGTACTTGTTGATCATGTATATTTCTTTTTTGAGATATGCCCATTTACTGGTTGAATGATTTGGGGGTACTGGTGCTGAATTTTTGCAGCTTTTTAATATATGAACATCTCAATGACATAATGAATTTTTCCCCATTCTGGAGTCTGTCTGGTGACTCTGGGGATTGTTTACCTGCCGAAGCCTCATAATTTCATGTGGTCCTACTTTTCAATTTTTTTGGATTATTTTCTGTTCTATTGGAGTCAGAAAAAAAATTGTCTACAGTCTGTCATTTGGGGAGACTGTTCTTCTAGGAAGTGAACTTCACAAGCATTTCTCAGCCCCTCCCCCACTGTATTCTGGGAACCATTGCCTGGAATTGACTCAAGCAGCTTGTTTCCCTGATTCCAGCCTCTTTGTTTGTTTTGTTTGTTTGTTTTTTAAAATACCTTATTCAAAACAACAAAATAAAATGTTTTGAGATTTCTCCCTCTCTTTCCTTGTCTGAAATAGAGTGCATTTTTCTCTGTTCCTGTGAGAACCTAGCTGAATCCACAGAAGGTAAAACTCACAAAGCTCTGAGGGTTGGGGGGGCTCCAGGGCTGGACCTCCTGGAGTTTTTCTTTGTCAGATGTCACTCTGAGCCTCCATCCATCTGTGGACCACAGTCAAGACTTCCTACTCATAACAGCCTCTTGGAGGATGGTGCACACCTCTGTCTTGTGCATTTGGGCTTTGGCTCTGTGATCGCAGTTCAGTTACATTTCTAGGAAGCGTATAGGGGTTTGTTTGTTTGTTTGTCTAAATTTGTGAAACTTTTCACTTCTTAGGATAGAACCACAACATGTAAGCCAAGCAGAGTATTTTCCCCAAGTGTTATAAACATTTTAAAATTTTTTTTAAAACAACTCTATATCCATAGAGAACAGAGATAGTTTAGAAACTGTCTTGATTTGGTCCATTATCCCCTTAAGTTAACATTTCATATAATCAGGGTACATTTATCAAAGCTAGATAATTACCATTAACCAGTACTTTCAACGCAACTCTAGACTTTATTTACCTAGTAGTATGTCAGTTTGAAAACAACTTCGTTCAGTGTTGTCATTTTACATTTCAATTAAATTATCATGTTCTAAAATAATGGCCTAGGGAGAAATTTGAAATACTCTTTTTCTAAAATGTGCTAATTGGCCCAAGTTGGTTTGCTGTTAGCTTTCTTCACAGTTTTATTTCTGTCAGGATTCATCTCAAGCAGTCAGCTCAGTGAGTGTTCCCACTGCAGACGCCTTCCTGAGGACAGACAGGCTCCACTCCCTCTTGGTGGATCTTAAGAAGTTCACCAGGTATGCAAATCAAGCCTAGGCATTTCCTGAGGGAAAAGGTTGAGGAAGACAAGAAAATTCTGTGGTTTGAAAACTGGATTGTTAACTTGGTCAAGTTTCTGAAGTGCAGAAATCATGAACTGACTGTTGTTGTTGTCGTTGTTGTTTTCGTTGTTGTTGTTGTTGTTGTTGTTGTTGTTTGTTGTTTTCATGGCTGGGGATTAGGACTAGAGCCCTCCAGATGCTAGACAAGACTCTGCCACTGAGTTAGATGCCCCAACCCAATAACTGACCTTTGCATATAGGAAGCATAAGCAGGAAATGATGGGTAGAAATCAACGAAACACTCCCCAGAATTTCCTCTAGAAGGTTTCCATCGGCATATCCCCTCCCATGATTCTTGGTGCTAAGAAGCGTTTCCAGTGTCCTTTTCAGAGGAAAGCCAAAACCCAGAAATAGCAACATCCACAGTATTTCCGAGGAAGTGAGGAATAGATTGCTCTACCCAGTCCTCACTCAGAAGGATATAGCACTGCTCACTAAGCAATGATGGATGCTTCGGGTACAGAGCTGTGGGTAAAGGGGCAGCATGTAAATGAAGCCTGGGGAAGGACCAGTAGGAGACTAATTGCCACTATCCTTTGTAATCCATTCAAATGTCAGGCAATGCTATTACTCATGTAGTAAATATTTCCATGGATGCTAAGATTTTTCATACTTCGTGAGGTATCAGGAGTTATACATTTAATGTTGAAAATGAGGTTGGGGCACACTAAAAATGCAAAATGTTCTGGATTCTAGCAGGCCTAGGTTGAAATCCTGGCTCTGTGAGTCTCTAATTGAGTGTGACCTTTGGCAAATCTTCCTTCCCCTCTCTGAGTTTTATCTTCCCACCTCTGAAATATGGATGTTTAAGAGTGCATGCGTGTTATCTCAGGGCATGATGAGATGTGTGGTTCATCCCTCAAGAACATCAGAAGGCCATGCAAACACTGGGCCAATGGCAGATAAAGCAGACATACAAAGGTGAGAAGCAGTCACTGGGATGTGGAGGCTAACATCCTACAACAGCAACAAGGGCTTTCAAAGCTTAACTAAGGTTGGATGGGATGCTTATGCAATGGGCAGTGAACTAAACATGGGCTGCCTTGAGACAAGGGGTGATGCTCAAGTCAGTCTCTAGAAAAGACAAGGCCATGAGCAACAAGAACAGCCAAGGTGG
Source organism: Rattus rattus (assembly GCF_011064425.1). NCBI lineage: Eukaryota > Metazoa > Chordata > Mammalia > Rodentia > Muridae > Rattus > Rattus rattus. Next base: position 69,483,045 of record NC_046168.1, on the reverse strand, counting down.
CAGCAGAGAGAATTCCACACAAGACAATAAGGCCAGGTGCCATCACTGGTTCCAGGAAGATCTGATTTTAGTGTCTAAGGTGAGTCTGAGTTTGTAGTCTGGACACATCAGTATCCTAACTTCACTATATAGGAAGCTCTTGGGACACTCAACCTCTCCTTACCTGTGCTCTGTGCTAGTGTTTGCTTTGATGTCATTCCCCTGCCCATTCCTGGGTCTAGAAGTGTCCCCACTGTTTTGATGGCAAGACATTATCATGTCCTCTAGTTCTTTTCTTCATTGTATGTCTAGAATAAGACTTCTTCCCAACCCTCTCCCACAGCCACTCTATATCTCTTGAGCCACAGACTGGTCTAGGGACAGCTCAAAATCACCCACTCAATGCTCACTCAATGAGGTCCACACCCAGTACCTACAAATACGTTATGTCATGTGGCAAAAGGTTGATTGTGATATGATCAAGCTCAGTGTTGTCTTGATAATGGACTGTCTGCATTGACTTGCTGTTCGTTTGTTTGGTTAGTTGATTTGGTGTTAGTTAGTTAGTTAGTTAGTTAGTTAGTTTTGTTTTGTTTTAATAAGGAAGGGGCAAGAGGACCAAAGTCAGAGAAGCAAGAGCCTATCAGTAAAAGTGAAAGTTAATACGGTGACACTGTCAGCCCCAGAATATGGGCAGATTCTGGTGAGACCCATTTCAGACTGATGAGCTCTAGAACCTGTAAGACTTTAAGTTTATGTTATTTCGAGCTTCTCTGTTTGCGGTAATTTGTTAGAACAGCAACAGAAAGCTAACATAGCTCCCAGTGTGCTACGATGTCCCAATCCAGCCTCACTCACGGCACAGATTAATTACCCTACAAAACGTGAGGCTCTCCCCTCTGGTTACATCCTCGTCTGGCTCCTGGTTGCTACTAGGATCAGAACAACAGTCTTAGCATCATCCTGGGTGTCTGCCCTGCAGCATCCCTTTTGCTCCAGGAATGCCCCTCTTCCTCTGCTCAGCCCCATCACTGTGGGCAACTTGCTCTTGTTCGATCTGTATCCTCTGCCCCTTGGCCTGGTAACCCCTTCCCTGCCTTTCAGTTCTCACCTCCTGTCACTCTCCTGATCAAACTATGCTGACACACCAACTGGGTCCATGTCCTCTTCATGTGCTCTCAGTGTCCACAATTACTCTCCACCTCTAATGTTTCACATGTTCATAAATTGCCACGTGACCATGGCTCTCACACCATGCCGTGAACTCTGTGTGTCAGAAACTGTGTCAGTTCTCTACCTCAGGTTCTCCCAGGCCTGGCACAGGGCCTAAGTCACAGTGGCTGGATTAATAAATGTCTAGCATTTAAAAATTTCGTTCTTTCAAAACCACTGAAACAACAGTCCCACCCCCTGAGGAATGTCAGATTCCAAGTAATTCCAAGGGCTCCGATCTGCCTGAGGTTATGGAGTTTGATCAATTTATACAGAACTGCTTCTTATTTTGCAAGCATCCCCAGTGAGAGCAAGCAAGTGCTGTTGCCCAGAGGAGGCCTGAGGCCTTATGTTATAAAGTCAGCATTTCCCAGCGGTGCCAGCCTAGGCTCGGAGAAGGAGCTTGGGTATGCTATTAATTATTGCTCTATTCAGGCTGCTCCAAGTTTGATACTAATTGCTCAGTGAACAAACTGTAGATCCAGATAATCACCAAACCTAATGTGGCTTCTGTCATGTTTGAATAAATTAATACAAAGTAGACAGCTGCCTCTATGTCGCTAGACAGCAGTGACTTTTCCCAGGTCATGAAACTCAGAAGATATGACTGCTCACTCACAGGAGTTGGCTGGTCCACTGGGTTAGCCTGGTGGGTAGATCCCACCCCAGAGCTTGGGAGCCTTCATCGCGCTGAGAGATGATGACTCCTCCCTGCCTATGCTTCTTTTTCTCCTGGGCCATCTTGAAAGTTTCTTTCATCTGTGTGATCAGTTAACAGTGGGCAAACATGCATCGATTAGTATGGCAGGGGATCCTGCACCAAGCCAGGAATTAAGTATTGGGTTCAAGCCAGTTTAAGCCCTGCCCTTAGATCAGGATATCACTGTTATGTATTATTCAATATCTGGATGTCATTAAGGAGTTTCATAGGAATTGTGTCATTTAATGGTCATAACTCTCCAAAGAATTTGGAAACAATTCACACAATAAGTGAGAGGCAGAGAAAAGGTTTGAACCTGAACATTCTGTCCCAAGAATTCTTTTTTTTTTCTTTTTTCTATTTTTTTTTAATTTTTTTTTATTTTTTATTTATTTATTTTTTTATAGCTGAATATTTTTATATACATTTTGAGTGTTATTCCTTTCGGTTTCCGGGAAACATCCCTTCCCCTCCCCCCCTTCCTTATGGGTGTTCCTCCCACCTCCCCCATCGCTGCCCTCCCCTGACAGTCTAGTTCACTGGGGGTTCATTCTTAGCAGGACCCAGGGCTTCCCCTTCCACTGGTGCTCTTACTAGGATATTCATTGCTACCTATGAGGTCAGAGTCCAGGGTCAGTCCATGTATAGTCTTTAGGTAGTGGCTTAGTCCCTGGAAGCTCTGGTGGCTTGGCATTGTTGTACATATAGGGTCTCGAGCCCCTTCAAGCTCTTCCAGTTCTTTCTCTGATTCCTTCAACGGGGGTCCATTCTCAGTTCAGAGGTTTGCTGCTGATATCTCTGTATTTGCTGTATTCTGGCTGTGTCTCTCAGGAGCGATCTACACTTCTGCACTTCTTTGCTTCATCCATCTTATCTAATTGGGTGGCTGTATATATGGGCCACATGTGGGCAGGCTCTGAATGATGTTCCTTCAGTCTCTGTTTTAATCTTTGCCTCTCTCTTCTCTGCCAAGGGTATTCTTGTTCCCCTTTTAAAGAAGGAGTGAAGCATTCACATTTTGATCATCCGTCTTGAGTTTCATTTGTTCTAGGCATCTAGGGTAATTCAGGCATTTGGGCTAATAGCCACTTATCAATGAGTGCATACCATGTATGTCTTTCTGTTATTGGGTTAGCTCACTCAGGATGATATTTTCCAGTTCCAACCATTTGCCTACAAATTTCATAAACTCGTTGTTTTTGATAGCTGAGTAATATTCCATTGTGTAGATATACCACATTTTCTGTGTATCCATTCCTCTGTTGAAGGGCATCTGGGTTCTTTCCAGCTTCTGCTATTATAAATAAGGCTGCAAGAACATAGGAGCACGTGGTTTTTTAGAGTATGTTGGGGCATCTTTGGTATATGCCCAAGAGAGGATAGCTGGATCCTCAGGCAGTTTAATGTCCAAT